>NC_022022.1:411752-414267 GCF_000317375.1 Microtus ochrogaster
TTGGTTTTTCGAGACAGGGTTTCTCTGTGGTTTTGGAGCCTGTCCTGGAACTAGCTCTGTAGACCAGGCTGGTCTCAAACTCACAGAGATCCTCCTGCCTCTGCCTCCCAAGTGCTGGGATTAAAGGCGTGCGCCACCACCGCCCGGCATGTATACAACAGTCTGCCTCCATGTATGCCTGCAGGCCAGAGGAGGGCGCCAGATCTCATTACAGATGGTTATGAGCCACCATGTGGTTGCTGGGAATTGGACTCAACTCAGGTCCTCTGGAAGAACAGTCAGTGCTCTTAACCGCTGAGCCATCTCTCCAGCCCCTCCTTTTTTTTGTTTTTGTTTTTTCAAGACAGGGTTTCTCTGTGTTGCTTTGGAGCCTATCCTGGAACTAGTTCTTATAGGCCTCAAACTCACGGAGATCCGCCTGCCTCTGCCTCCCGAGTGCTAGGATTGAAGGTGTGTGCCACTACCACCCAGCACCATCCAGGAATTTAACAACCTTTTTGTTTCTACTATGGATGGCTTTCTGCAAGAGCTATATGACCTACCTGGTACATATATTTTTGTGGCCATGGAGGCTATTAGTTTTGTTATTCATATTATATCCTTAAAAAAATGGTCTGGTAACAGAGTCAAGAATGAGAAACTTTTAGAAATGATACAGTCTTTACACACTGGTAATGAGAAGTTATCTGAAAGGATTCATATTGTTGAAATTGACAATCAAAATCTGTTAAAAAGTTATGAGAAGCTAGCAGATAGAACATCCCTCCAGGAAGGCAATCTACTTGCCATCCAAATAATCTCTAAGGATGAGAAGATATCATTAATGGGAAAATTTAAAACCTTGGAATTACATGTGCAGAATGAGAACAAGAAGTTAATTGATTTGATGAAATTATTAGATATATTCACAGGTCAAGAGATTCAGGCTTCACACAAGACAGTGATAAAAAGATTTGAATTGACTGAGGAACTTGTCAGAACTGATAAGCAAGGAAAGGAGGTACAGGCAAGGGATCTAATATCACAAGTACCTCTCAGAGTCAGAGATGACTTACCAAGAGTTTTGGCTACTTATCCTGTCACTACCTTTGTAAAGCCAGCAAATAATACCCAAAATGATGTACAGAATGTAAATGAGAGCCTATAAGTATGAAAGGTCTAAAAGGTATTAAGCAAGCAGAAGTATCTTCTGACATACGTTCACCATATATTAGGGAGTTAGTAAAGACATGGAGTTCAAGAGATAAGGTTATGGGCTGAAGAGGTGGCTCAGAGGTTAAGAGCACTGACTATTCTTCTAGAGGTCCTGAGTTCAATTCCCAGCAACCACATGGTGGCTCACAACCATCTATAATGAGATCTGGTGCCCTCTTCTCATCTGTAGGCACAAATACAGACAGAACACTGTATACATAATAAACAAGCAAGCAAGCAAACAAACAAATAAATAAATCTTAAAAAATAAATATTTCACATCATTGACTTCAGTTAGTCTCTGCTGTGCTAGAAGATGGGCCACAGTTATAGTGGAAATGCTTTTGGAGAGAGGAGGCTAAAGTCCTGGAATATCAAGGCAGAGCCAGAGGATTTGGGGCCTCTCAAGATCACGTTCTTGGTGAGGGCCATTATGCTGACCCAGATAGTCAAGATATATACAATGAATACATCTTGTCCCTATGTCATACAGCAGCCTTGAATGCTTGGACAAGATTCAAGAACTAGGAAGAAGAATTGAATACAAGGTCATACAAGGCCAAAGAGAATACTTTAGTGACTTTTTACAAAGATTAACTAAGGCTGTACAAATAGGGATAACAGACCCAGAAGCTAAATGAGTACTTATTGAATCTCTGGCTTTGAAAATGCCAGTTTAGAATGTGAAAAGATACTTGGGCCTTTAAAGGTTACATCAACACCAATGGGTGAATGGATTCTGCACACAGCCAATGTTGAGTCATTTGACTGTAATACTGAAGTTTGGGTAGGAGAAGCAATTTCCAAAGGAATGAAGAGACATCAAAATAGCAAATGTTTTAATTGTGATAGAATAGACCATCTGAGAAAGGATTGGAGACAAGGCATTTCTAGAAATAATGTTTCTTCTGGGAATGAAAAAAACAGAAGGTCTCAATCTTCTGGATTATGTAAAAGATGCTGCAAAGGCTCACATTGGACCAATAAATGTAGATCAACAAGAGACAAACAAGGCAACCCATTACCATCAGGAAACTCCTTGGGGGGGGCGCTCACAGGCCAAGTCAAAGGTGGTCCAATCACTCCCAGTCACTTTGGAGGACACACTGTTGTAGGAGCTGCGGGCTGCATTCCTGCCACCCCAGCTCCCGGCCATCTGGCTAGTTTATGCTCCGAAATAACAACACACAAACTGTATTCTTTTAAACACTGCTTGGCCCATTATATCTAGCCTCTTCTTGGCTAACTCTTGCACATGGACTAGCCCATTTCTTTCCTTCTTTTTTTTGGCTCTCTCACTCACAACATCTCTGATGCCCCC
>NC_022022.1:415068-420531 GCF_000317375.1 Microtus ochrogaster
AATAACATTATAATGGAAGGATTGTTAGACACAGGTGTAATAACATTATAATGGAAGGATTATTAGACACAGGTGCAATAACATTATAATGGAAGAATTATTAGACACAGGTGCAATAACATTATAATGGAAGGGTTATTAGACACAGGTGTAGATGTGACTATCATTATTCCAGAATCTTGGCATCTGAATTGACCTCTTCAAGAGGCAGGCGTTCAATTCTTAGGAATTGGAACCCTATCTCAAGTAAAACAAAACATGAGGTTGGTTGAATTCATAGGGCCAGAAGGACAGAGAGGAAGGCTGAGGCTATATGTGGCAAATATAGCAGTGAATCTATGGGACCGTGATCTGTTGCAGCAATGGAATACCCAGATTAATATTCCTGCAGTCCCAGAAACTCGTGTTTCTAGGAAGAATATTAAAAGGTACTATGAAAAACAGACACTGACCAGTCAGGATGTACACAGAACAACTATAAGACCTTCAGAGGTACCAGTGGCCCTACTTTTAAAATGATTAACTAAGAAACAATGGGTTAAGCAATGGCCTTTAACAGAGAAACTCAAAGTTTTAGAACAGCTGGTATAGGAGCAACTAGATGCTGAGCATATTGAAGAATCTAACAGTACTTGTTGAATTAACAAAATCTGGAAAATGGAGAATGGTGACAGATCTAAGAGCTGTCAACAAGGTAATTCAACCTATGGGCCTTATAAAATCTGGAATTCCTTTGCCTTCCTTATTGCCTGAAGGATGGACTCTTATAGTTATTGACTTAAAAAGATTGTTTCTTCACTTATCTTTGCAAGAAAAAGACAGAGAAAAATTTGCCTTCACAGTGCCTACTTAAAATAAGTCTCAGCCTACTGAAAGATATCAATGGAGGATCCTCCCAAAGTGAGTGCTCAATAACCCCACCCTGTGTCTATATTTTGTAAGTCAGTCATTGGTAATAATACGTAAGAATTTCCTGAATCTATAAGTTTACCATTATATAAATGACATTTTGCTATCTGATTCAAATTTAGATACTCTAGAAAGAATGCTTGAAGAAGTAAAGAAAGTTTTACCTCATTGGGAATTATAAATTGCTCATGAAAAAATACAAAGAGGAGATTCTGTCAGTTTCCTAGGTTATAAAATAGGTTTACAGAAAGTTAGAACACAAAAAGCACAAGTCAGGAGAGACCAGTTGCAGACTCTTAAAGACTTCCAAAGATTGCTAAGAGACATTTCCAGTCTATGCCCCACTTCTAGGATAAAACCTGATCAAATAATTCATTTAAACAAAACCTTAGGTGGTGACAAAGACTTAAACAGTCACAGGGAATTATCAGCTGAAACTGAGAAATAATTGACTTTGACTGAAGAAAAATTACAGGAGGCACATGTGTATCATGTGGATCTGAATTTGAACTGCATTCTGGTCATGGTACCATCCATAGTCCCCTACAAGAAATGTAATGCAGAGGGAAGATATTATCTTAGAATGGATTTTTTTCAGTACTACTACTGTGAGTCGGTTTTATTTTAAGAAATGAATAACAGTCAATAGAAAACGTTTGCTCCAAGAAGTATTTCACACTTTTTTTTTCTAGACATGGTTTCTCTGTAACTTTTTGGTTCCTGTCCTGGAACTAGCTCTTCTAGACCAGGCTGGTCTCAAACTCACAGAGATCTGCCTGCCTCTGCCTCCCGAGTGCTGGGATTAAAGATGTGCACTACCACCGTCCGGTGTATTTCTCACTTCTAAGGGAAAGGTAATCAATATTGAACATTTTCCTCTTTTGGTGTTGATAGAGGAAGGTCATTGGTTAAGTAATAAAGAAACTGCTTGGCCCCATAGGTTAAAACATAGATGGGAGGAGTAAACAGAACAGAATACTGGGAGGAAGAGGAAGTGAGCTCAGACTCGACAGCTCTGCTCTCTGGAGCAGAGATGCCATGCTCCCCACTCCTGGGAAGATGGACACGATGAAGCTCCGACCCAGGATGGACGTAGGCTAGAATCTTCCTGGTAAGACCGGTGCTACACAGATGATTAGAAATGGGCTAAATTAATATGTGAGAATTAGCCTAGAAGAGGCTAGATAGAAATGGGCCAAGCAGTGTTTAAATGAATACAGTGTCCGTGTAATTATTTCGGGGCAAAGCTAGCCAGGTGGCTGGGGTGCTGGGGACACAGCCCCGCCGCTCCTATTACAACATTGTGTTTCTAATGTGTATAGGGGTTTGGGGTGCACTTCATAGTCACTGAGCAGTTTTGAAAGGTAAGCTTCATGACCCCTTTGACTTCATGCTTTTAAATGACGTGACAAATTATTTTATTCAAATTATGTTTTCCAAAAGAGCGGGTTCTGTGCCAGTCGTCTGTGAAAGCTTTGGTACCGTTTCAGGACCACAGGTGCTGGGATGAGCATTTCAGGTGGATTTGGTGTCATCTGGGCCTGAGAGAGAGAAAATGATGAAGCACAATTGTAGAAGTTGTCCGACGTCTTCCATGTGAACCGCGTGAAGGAGTCAACCGAGGACAGCAGCACTGCACACAGGAGTCTGCTGAGCCAGACTGTCCAACACCTCCTCCGAAATGCCAGTCTGAGCCACAGATGGGGTCCGCACAATATTCATGGCTCCAAATGGGTGCTGGCTTCCTTTGCCAGCCTCCCTGCCACTAGGCAGCCAAACGTCGCAGCGCCCATGAGCCTCTGCTCGGCCAGCGGGCACCTCAGGCCAGAGACCAGGAATTCCACAGCCAGTGTCCTAATTGAACTTGAGAACCTTCCGGAATTTTCTTTTTTCTTTTTTTTTTTTTTTTTTTTTTTTTTTCGAGACAGGGTTTCTCTGTGGCTTTGGAGCCTGTCCTGGAACTAGCTCTGTAGACCAGGCTGGTCTCGAACTCACAGAGATCCGCCTGCCTCTGCCTCCCAAGTGCTGGGATTAAAGGCGTGTGCCACCACCTCCCGGCTCTTCCGGAATTTTCTAGACTGGATCTTTTTACCACATAATCCGAGTAAAAAAATTAAAAACTTATGTGGAAAAAGTCTCTGAATTTATTATAAAAGGTAAATTGAGATTTTGTCAACTAGCAGTAATAGTCTCAGCAGAGATTATAGTACCTACTGATGAAATAAAAAAATTATGGGAAGAAAATAAGCCCTGGCAAAGAGCTTGTAGTAAATTTTTGGGAGTGTTTAACAACTACCCCCAAAGCGAGAGAATTCAGTTTATAAAGAGAACTAGCTGGATCTTCCTCACATTGTACAGGACACACCAATAACTGGAGCCTACATTCTATGCTGATGCAAATAAATCAGGAAAGGCAGGTTACAAATCAGAAACTTTGAGTAAGATGGAGCAAAGTCCTCATGATTCCACCCAAAAGTCAGAATTATGTGCTGTTCTCATGGTACTTAGGGATTCTAAAGAACCTCTCAACATAGTTATTAATTCTCAATATGCAGAAAGAGTTGTTTTGCATATTGAAACCTCTGAATTTATACCAGATGTTACAGAGTTGACTTCATTATTCATTCATGTTCAAGACATAATCGGGGATAGGCTTTGTCCCATATCCAATCCCATACTGGTCTGCCAGGTCCTCTAGCACAAGGTAATGCAGAAATTGATACATTATTAATTGGAAATGTGCTGAAGACCTCAAAACCACATAAAAGACATACTGTCAATAGCAAAGGTTTAAAAAAGGCCTTTTCTATTAAATGGCAACAAGCCAAGAAGATGATAAGGAGATGTCCTACTTACTCTTTATGTAACCAAACACCACTACCTGCAGAGGGTAACCCAAAAGGTACTCAAAGGAATAAAATCTGGCAGATGGATGTGTTCCACTTTGTAGAATTGGGAAAATTAAAACATGTACACAACACCATTGATACCTATTCAGGTTTTCATGAATAGTGGGCAACTGCTTTGAGTTTAGAAAAGACTGATTTGATAATCACACATTTACTAGAAGTTATGGCCATCATGGGTATACTTGCACAAATAAAGACAGACAATGCTTCAGCATAATCTCTAAGAAAATGAAACAGTTTTTTGATTATTATAATATAAACCATATTACAGGTACACCGCACAATCCTACAGGTCAAGCAGTTATAGAAAGATCAAACTGAACTATAAAGGATATGTTAAACAAATAGAATGGGATAAAAAATACCCCCAGAACTAGTGAGAAAGGAACAGTGGCTGCATAGAGACATTGGATAATAGAATTAAATCAGCTGGTTTATTTCAAGGATATGTTGACCTCACAGTGGAAACCAGCAGATGTGCTACAGTGGTGAAGGGGGTTCACTCTTGTTTTTACAGGAGAAGAAAATTTATTGGATACTATAAAAATTAATAAAGATTCGGTTTGGAAAGGAGAATCGCTTGATAAAGAGAAATGACAGCTCATCCACAGAGGTCCGTAGATTGTAAGGAAACCTCATAATGGTTGGGGCAGGGTTCTGTTCTTGTCTTTACAGGAAAATACCCATCTTCGAAAAGTCAAGAGACATCTAGATGCTTAAAGAAGAAAAGATAGCTATCCAGAAAGAATCGCCAAGTAAAGAGAAGTCTGACTTATGGTAGCAATATCCTCTGCAGAGTAAGGTCTTACTGACAGACATATAATGGTAATCGTCAGTTATTAAAAATCACAGCTGGCTTTGGAGTTGGATGGTTATCCTTCTCTAAATCCAAGCATGTTGTTAAAAGGAAAATTCAGTTTCTGTCTCATATCAGGAGCCACCTGGTGTGGGACAGAAGGAAGATAAAATCTAGGGAGTGCTATTATAAAAACTATGTGTTCACAAAATTTTACTTCTCCCCAAACCTATTTTTGTCTCTATGGTACTTTTCATTGAATATATGTCTATACCAATAATGTTTAACCTTTCCACAGTGAACAATAAATTTTCCTGCAGCTATCTTTGAAGTCTCCAAAAAGAAGATGGGGCCCCACAACGATTCTACCTGGTTACCATTGAGCTGATAGCACCACTTAAAATTGGTTTTGGGTTACCAGCTGCTCAAAATGATTCCAACTTGACTAGCTGAGATGGTGCACCTTCTTACAACGTTCTGGCCAGAACTTCAAATAAGAACTTCAGAAAAACCCTACTGATGATTCGGAGACTATTTGCAATTGTGCCAGACAATAATCTTGAAATTTAACCATTATTTTAGTTTTTACAGAATGCCATAGAAATATCATTGCCCCCATGACAGCTGGAAGAAATTCTAGAAGGCAACATCCCCTCTCCCAACAAAGTTTTCCCTCAGGGTTAGGGACATCTATATGGGGGTGGTTATAAGTGGTATAGGGTTGGGGGTGGAAATGAGGTAGGCTGAAGGATCTCTTTTGAAAAAAAAGAAAGGGAATGGATGGGATAATAGGTATATTATTATTTGTAAAATATTATTTATAGACAATTTACATTGCTATAGATTCTT
>NC_022022.1:420985-422439 GCF_000317375.1 Microtus ochrogaster
TAGACCAGGCTGGTCTCGAACTCACAGAGATCCGCCCGCCTCTGCCTCCCGAGTGCTGGGATTAAAGGCGTGCGCCACCATCGCCCGGCAATATATTGTTTATATTTTGAGGTCATTGTCCTTATTTGCTGCACAATTGTTTAAACTGTATAATTTTTTAATAAGAAGCCTTAGTCTTTAAGGTATATAGGCATTAAGGATTACAGGTCAATAGTCATCCATATTTGTCATAGTTAGACTAGTCAGGTTCTTTAGATGCATAGAGATTGTTTTCCACATAGATAGATAATCTTCAGATACTTCAAAGAGCTGTAGAATACAGCATTTAAATAACCTAGGGTTCTGTAATTGTGTTCTAGGAACACAATTGCTCCTGGCAGCACCGTCTATTCCTGAGAATGTTGAGCACTGAATACCCTCCACTTGGAGCTTCTTTTCTTCTTGGCAGAACCGGCCTTTGGGCAAAGAACTGCCCCTGCCTTGACCACTGACAAAATGCACAGTGTCCAGACCGGACAAGCAGGATACAAGCAAAAAGACTTCCCAAGCCATCCAAGACAGGGTAAGACAGTTTCTCAAAATTCCTGCCTCTGAAAATGGTCTGTCAGTCACTCTCGGTCTCTGCCGAAGTTGGTGGCCCCAGTGTTGCAAATGAGACTGGGCCACTGCGCAAGCAGCTGCTTGTCTCTGTCATTTCTTGCACCTTTTGGAAGTTGCCTGATTGCACTTCTTGTTTATTCAAGTAATATTATTTCCCTTCTCAGTCTTTGATGGGGTTGAAGACTAGATAGTCATAGTTACTTTCCTCTCATGACTTAGCCAAGCTATTTTTAATATAAAACTTAGACCCCTTAGGATAGGATAACTATGAAACATTTAGCATATGTTGAAGGCATAAGTCACTAACAATGCCACACCAGTTTGGAATTATGATTAACAGGGTGATATTTATTTAAAGGGGAAAAAACTTACAGATCTCCGTCCCAGACAACAGCCCTCTGCGCAACCAGGAAGGGAGTCTAGTTGCCGGCGGAGCAGGAAGTGAAGTACAAATATCCTATTCTAACTAGCTTAGGTCTTGTATAATAAATAACTTGGCCAAGTCATGAGAGAAAAGTAACTACATTTATATAGTCTTCAACCCCATCGAAGATCTGAGAAGGGAAATAATGTTACCTGGGTAATTAGGAAGTTCAGTAAAACAACTTCCAAAACATGCAACAAATCACAGAGACAACTAGCTACCCGGGCAATCACCCAAAGTCACATTAGCAGCATTGAAGCAACCAACTTTGGCTAAGGCCTAACATAACTGACATACCATTTTCAAAGGCAAGCAACTTTTCAAAACTATCTTACCCTGTCTTGGCAGGATATGACAGTCCTGTTTTATCCATTGATGCATGCTCTGTATCTTTGTCAGTGGTTGAGGAATGGGCATTTCTTTGCCCCAA
>NC_022022.1:423671-437220 GCF_000317375.1 Microtus ochrogaster
TTATGATTAATAGGGTGATATTTATTTAAAGGGGAAAAAACTTACAGATCTCCGTCCCAGACAACAGCCCTCTGTGCAACCAGGAAGGGAGTCTAGCTGCCAGCCGAGCAGGAAGTGAAGAGAGCGAGAGAAGGAAGTGGCCGCTTTTTTAAAGGGAGAGAGACCACGCCCCAATGGGCTGGTATCTCAGTGGCTATAGGTCTCAGAAGGACCTCCCGCAACAATATGTTTCTTATTTGATGTTGTTCATGCTGGTTGTAATTCAATTTTTTAAAAAAAGATTTATTTACTTATTATGTATACAGTATTCTTAGTATTCTGTCTGCATGTATGCCAGCAGGCCAGAAGAGGGCACCAGATCTCATTAGAGATGGTTGTTAGCCACCATGCAGTTTCTGGAAATTGAACTCAGGACCTTTGGAAGAGCAGGCAACGCTCTTAACTGCTGAGCCATCTCTCCAGCCTCATAATTCTAATTTTTCTGTATGTTTTTGTCTTTTTTTCCTGTACAATACTTGATATTTGTTCTTATTGTATATAGTTTTATATTAGACTTAGAAGTCTCTTATTTAGACAAAAGGGGGAGGTGTTGTGAAAATTCCTTCAGCCAATGACCTTTAAGATCCCAGCCTGCTTGGGCATGGTCTCAGGTACTATAAGTGCAGATGAAAAGCGCTTGTGGCCTCTTTTCTGCTGGATTTGGTTCCAGTTCCCAGCGCACACAGAGGGCTGCAGTTTGCTGCCCTTACTGTGAGTTTTTCCCCAAATAAATGAACCTTTGCTATCCTCCATTCCAGGCTGTTGTGGAACTCTTTGGTGCTACTACAGATTATGTTAGTCAGGTGCTCAGGAAGGCATTAGCTGGGGGCAAGCACACATCCTGACGTACTTGCTGTCTTCACACCTGCCTATGTGTATGGCGTGCACCCTGTGCAGGTGGGCAGCAGCCTTATTTACACAAGTCTTTCAGGAACAACAGCCCCCAGTGGTCTGTGAAGTTATTTGTCCGTGGGCATGTGAGGCTTACAGGTTAAAGGCATTTTTGTTTTATAGATTTCGTAAGCATAGTATTTAAACTTATAACAGTTCTCTCACTCTCCTTGACAGATATCCATGGCTCTGACATCTCCAACACCTCAGAGTCTCCAATACAATCTCGGCTTTACTTTTGATTCCTGCAATGGCCACTCGGGGTCACCATGTCAGGCCTCTCCTGCCACATGTCCTACCTCAGCACATCTCTTTAACAATGGAGGAAGATTACCATTGACTACGTATATATATATTTTTTACTAGTGTATCTTTCATGACTCCAAAGTAAGAACCATGTGGAGGACACTTTCAAGCTTGGCTCCCCAGCTGGGTTAGATGGTGCTAGCCCCCTGGAGCTTGGCTCCCCAGCTGGGTTAGATGGTGCTAACCCCCTTGAGTCACTTCTCCACCTGTTCTCATTTGTTGATTATTAGGAGTAGAAAATTGTAATGAGTCTCTCTCCGTCCTGCCAACCAACTCTCAAATAATGACATGGAGACTTACATTAATTATGAAAGCTCAGCCTATAGCTTAGTCTTATTCCTAATTAGCTCTTATATTTTAAATTGTCGAGGTTGGAGCCAGCCCAGACCTAAATTATTTCTCGAACCATAGGGGAGGCGTGGGAATAATTGAGGCACAACTCACATGGCTGTATCGGGAGGGAGTTTTTAGGGATCCCTCGTGAAATCCTGAGTTCACATTCTAAAAGTCACCCGTGTTTATTCTCCACACAGCTTTTATACCAAAATGTAAACTGAGGGGGAAATTCATTAGCAGTCTGTTTCCTAGGTAGCGGGGAGAGTGATGAGGTCACATCCACAGTTCTCTATGTCCATTTGGTCACATCTTCCTATCTATCTTCCTATCTATGCCTGCTCTGTCACAGAGACTGAGTTAAGACCTCTTTCCCAGGTAACCTCCCAAATTACAAGAAGGAGCAGAGCGAGATTAGCATATCCTGACCTTTGTTTGTCTGGAAAGGCTGGGTAACCACCTCCTGTGTGGCAGGTACAAACTGTGGCCTGAAATTCTGGCCGCCATACAGTATAGAAATGTGGGCCTGTATAACATGGCCCCTACATTAAATTAACGCATATTTTTTTATCTATGTCCTACCACATGGTTCTTTACCTTTCTTTCATTCTGTACTTGTTCTGCGTCTCCTGGTGTCACCTGCATGCCTAGATTCTTCTTCCTCGCTCTCTGCCCGGAAGTCCTGCCCATATCTCCAGCTTAGGTTCATTAAATCAATCAACCCTGGCAAAAACACATCTTTACAATGTAAATAAATATTCCACAGCAGAAGACTGCCCAGGCCTTTCCTTTCCCACGCTGGAAGCTTGGCTGCTGGAGTGTTTCCCTTCATTTCAAGGCAGATCAGTACCCTACTTACTTCCCTTATGTCTTTCATCACAGCCCGCGGCCAGCACCGAATTACCTGGTACTCTGCTCTCCGAACTTGACATTTTGTATTTCTTCCTGCCCCACTTTCTCTCTTCTACTGTGGACCTGCCTGAGAGTGATCACCAGTGACGCTGTAACAGTCAGTTCAGGCTGCTTTGAAACCTTCTCCGTCAGAGAAATCTCTACTTTTTAACCTAGCCTCAGGCACGGTCTTAGGGTGCAGGCAGAAAGCAGCCACATTCTCTGCCAATCATCACAGAAATAGAGCCGTTGCTAATACTGTTCTCTCCGAAGCCTCAACTCCACTTCCCAAGCTCCAAAGAGAATGGCCCGCTAAACTTAGATACAGCACTTAACTGGTTTTCCAGCCCAAAATCTCAAAAGTCTTTCAAATTCCTCAAAACTCACATACTCAGGTCTATTACAGTAATATCCCATTCCATGGAATCAACCTCTGTATTAGTTTTTGTATTAGTTACTTTTCTTTTTTCTCTTTTCCTTTTTTTCATTTTTCAAGACAGAGTTTCTTTCTGTTTTTTAAATATTTATTTATTTATACAATATTCTGTCTGTGTGTATGTCTGTAGGCCAGAAGAGGGCACCAGACCCCACTACAGATGGTTGTGAGCCACCATGTGGTTGCTGGGTACACAACTCAGGACCCTTGGAAGGGCAGGCAATGCTCCCAACCACTGAGCCATCTCTCCAGCCCTCAAGACAGGGTTTCTTTGTGTAGTCCTGCATGTTCAGAACTCACTTTGTAGAGTCTTGGAAGTTCCCAGAGTGGTCTTTCTGCCTCCCACTGTGGTTTTGTTTTTTTGTTTTTCTGGTCCCTGTCGGGGACTCGAACCCAGGTCTCCCGCGTGACAGGCGGGGATACTTGTGGTTTAAGATGGGAGCTCAGCTGTCCTGCCACCATGCCTTTACTCCACCATCATGGACTCTAACCCTTTGGAATTGTAAGCCCAAGTAAATGCTTGATTTTATAAGTGCCTGGGCACTCATAAAGCGATAGAAAAGTAACCAAGCCAGGCAGGGGTGGTGCATGCCTTTAGTCCCAGCACTTGGGAGGTAGAGGCAGGGAGTCTCTGAGTTCAAGACTCCTGGAACCTTAAACCCCACCCCCCAATGACACAGCTCCTAATCCTTCCTGTTAAATTGGGAGCATAGCCCCAGGCCCTTCGCATCCATCCCAGCCCCCAGGCCTGAGAGTTGTATTGGTCTGGACTCCAAATTCCAGCATGCCAGGTCCTGACTCCTCCCTGGGGAGGTCAGGACCTCTCCACAGGGTATTTTAGTGAGCTCCCAAAGGAGAAACACAGTAGTCTCTTTCCTCTCCCTTCGGTCCTCACATTGGCAGCCTCCCAGCTCCCCCTTCCGGGCCACCCGAGAGTGCAGAATTCCATTAAACCTGGATATATTTTAATTTGGCTTGTTGTGATTTGGCTTGATTGTGATTTTTGCTTCGGCAGAGAGTTCGCATTAGGAAAAATTCCTGACACTTCCCAAATGCTTTTACCAACTAGGAACTCAAGTATTCAAACATATGAGCCTATGAGGGCTCTTCTAATTCTTGAAAGTTGTGGTGGAAAGCAAACTGAATTCTTTATAAAACCATCGCATCCTTTAGCTTCTGCCTTAGAGTTTCTACTGTGAAGAGACACATGGCCACCAGCAGGTTTTATAGCCCTCACCCCACTACATCATAAGTTTCTTTGCCAGATCAAGCCAAATGGAAAAGGTATAACAACAGGTATATTGAGCAAAGCAACTCCCAGGTGGGTTCTCTGGTCTCAGAGATCAAGATCAGAGAAGCCATACTGCCAAATGAAAGCGGGGAGATTTTACAGGTGTAGACGAGGGGTGATAATGTGTCCATTCCAAGCTGGATTTGTGCCCAAGTATAGCCAAAAGCTGAGCTATACAGAGAAACCCTGTGCCAAAGGGAAAAAAAAGGAAGAAGAGAGAGAGACACAGAGAGAGGTTTGGTGGGTCCTTTAAGGCAATCAGGTGGTGATTCTCCGAGTCTCATATATGTGGTGATATTTTGTGCTCTAACAAAGAGAGCTTGCATGAAGATCAGAGGGCAGAGCTAGCCACTAGTTAACCACAGAGGTCTGGAGGTCTGTACAGACAGACAGAAAGACCCTTGGCTGGGTGGAGAGAGGAATATAAGGATGGAGGAGATATAAGGCTCAGCCCTCTTTCGGCTGAGGAGTTAGCAAAGTAGGAGTTGGCTGTGGCTTGCTCATTAGTCTCTCTGATCTTTCAGCATTTACCCTGATATCTGGCTCTGGGTTTTTAGTATTAAGACCAATTAGAACTCGTGCAACAAACTAGTAAGCCCACTCACAAGCTCCACCTCGTTGACTTCCTTAGGCTCTCCCCACCATGGCGAGTCAGTTTTCTTATTCCACCTCGTTGGTAGTTGTTGCAGATGAGTTTCCAGACAGTCTCACACGGGCAGAGTTCACTTTGCTTTTCCTTTTACTGAGTGTGCTGGTAGAAAAACCATGGAAAACTGAATGTGTGTAAAATGGGTTACATTTATAGTGCATGCCCTTGTGTCAGGATGTCCCCAGGCTCAGACAACACCCTTTTCCCTTGGGTGTGACACAGGCTCCAATGGAATAAATTGCATGCTCTTTGTGCTCCAGGATAGGGTTGATTGAGAGCAAGACTGGCCAGCCTGCAGCTCTTGCTCCTGGCAGTAGCCACCAGAACCTCCTCCTCAGGAGGAAGAGGGAAGCAACCCTACAACTCACAGGACAGGGTCTTGATGTATGTACCCACATCCTAAATGTCTCCAACAACAGAGAAGAAACTAGCCTTAACTCTGCAGTTACTGTCCTCTGAGCTGACGCATGATGGTACTATAGACAGGAGAAACTACTCAAGCCTTCACCTGACTGGTATGGAACCTGCCTGCTGGTTCAACTCTTTATCCTGGCCTTTAATTCTCTTCTTAGCAAATCTAGTCTTAGTCAGGACCATGAGATCAATGCCTGGGTCCTTTGATGTCTACATTTACTCTATAGGAGTCAGTTTTTTAGATTTTTCAAGACAGTTTCCCTGTAGCTTTGGAACCTGTCCTGGCCTTGAACTCACAGAGATCCACCTGCCTCTACCTTCCAAGTGCTGGGATTAAAGGCGTGCGTCATCACTGTCTGGCAGGAGTCTGTTTTGTGACAGTCTTTTCTTGGGGAGACATGGTAAACACAAAATCTTGCCCCAGATGGGGAGCCTACAACAGACCAGAGTATGTATACCACCAAAGTTGAACTTGATAAACCAAAAAGTTTTTTGGAGGTTACTTGCCAGAGCAAAAATGACTCAAAGACAGTTGTATCACTAAAGCCAGCCCTACCGTGGGTGACAGCTCATAAAATCTGGGAACTTTGGGCATCCCAAGAGCCTGCAGCAGCTCAACAAGTTGCAGGGTATCTTTTCCAGGTGGTTCATTTGCCCTAAACCTTTGCTGGGCAGCTGGGTTTCTGCTTCTTTCAGGCAGCTTGGCTGGTCTCAGGCTTCGTTGTCACCTGTGTAGGAATGAATGACTCTGAACAGTCTTTATTGTTTATTCGTGTAAGGGAGGGGCTTATTGAATCTATTCAGTTTTGGGGGGAATTCTTGAAGCTATTTTGAGTTATTTACTTTCTGTCTTAAAGAGCTTCCTTGAAAGATGTTTCATTATAGCAGAGTCCTCCCTGGGGTTCCAAAGAATTTGAGGCTAGAAATCAAATAGCTACGGCATTAAAAAAAATACTATTCTGTATCAACAAAAACCAAGAATGTAAAACAACCGACAAAGATTTATCACTTATGCCAACTGGACGCCAGCAGCTGAGCGACTGGGAGAACAGGGTTGCATTTAAAATGATCTAGGCAGCATAAGGAGAGGAAGGCGGTACATTTCTATTACCCATAATGCAGTTCCTGAAGGAGTAATTACAGAGACGTTTCAGGTACCCAGTGAGTCAGCAGAAAGTTCAGGAGTAAACCACCCTTTTTCTAAGCTAGTTAGTAATAAACCTGAACTATGGGCCAAACATTCTGTAATTAATAAGCCTTTATGTGATTATTTGGGACTGTAAGGCTGGAACAAAAGAAAAGCATCAACTCCATTTACACACTAGAGCTCTGAAGGGATGGCTTCTCAGACAGAAGGGTTTCAGCTCTGAGGGGGAAGGCTTCCCTGATGCAAGTGTTAATTGCTCTGAAAGGAAAGTTATCCTGGCAGCTGGAAGGCAAGGGATACCACAAGTGACACCGCACAGCAAACCTCACACAAGGTGGCCACCTCTGCTCCTGGAAGAGGCAGCAGGGAAGTGGAAAGGAGATGTTAGTGTCCACAGAAAGTCCCATAAAAGACTGCCAGTCACACATACAGTCAGCAAGGATTTTTTTAAAAAAATTTTATTTATTTATTTATGTATGCAATATTCTTTCTGTGTGTATGCCTGAAGGCCAGAAGAGGGCACCATTACAGATGGTTATGAGCCACCATGTGGTTGCTGGGAATTGAACTCAGGACCTTTGGAAGAGCAGGCAATGCTCTTAACCGCTGAGCCATCTCTCCAGCCCCAGCAGGGATGTTTAATAAAACATTCTAGCAGGCAGGGGTCAATCATCTGACACTGGCGACCCTGGAGAAGCTCGCAGCCTCCTTATAAGTGGGATTAGGGGATTCCAGCTGTGGTTAAGAGTACTCTGAAGTGATTGGGTATAGACCCTTACTGGTACAGGAATTGTTTTATGATCTGGTCGGCAACTGTGGTTGCAGTGTCAGGGGACTATTTGAAAATAGCAAGAACAGCTCCTGCTTGTGACTGGGTAGGACCCTGATTGTCTATCAGACTGGACATATCTCCTGAGGGTCTGGTTAAAGGCAGACAGGAGTCAACATAGCATGGTGGGGTAATATGATACAGAGGTCTTAGCATACTGGCCCCTGGGTTAGGGTCAGCACTGTTATAAGAGGGACAGCTGCTTCAGAGACAGGCTGATATTAGGGTTTTGGGGGGAGGAGTTTCTCAGGGTGGGTACTGGTGAGATTTCAAGTCCTGAGTTTAGGGGGAGTTCAGGAATTGGTGGGATTTAGTGCTCAGGGATTTTACCTGAAAGTGGGCTCAGACCTTGTACCCTACACCTAGGAATCATGACTTCAGCTGAATGTTACACAATCCGGAAACGGTGGTGACTGCCTACATCCCTGCCTCTTATCACAATTTGTTACTGCTGAATATCACAGGACAGGAAACTATGACAATGGCAGCTGAGTTTGAAGAAAGGAGTAAAATGTATTATAAAGAGTGAAGGTGCGGCAGAGGGAGAGAGACCTTCTGTCTGTTTCTATCAAAGGGTCAGTCATGGTGGTGCACATCTTTAACCCAGCACTCCGAAGGCAGAGGGAGAGAGACCTTCTGTCTGTTTCTATCAAAGGGTCAGTCATGATGGTGCATGTCTTTAACCTAGCACTCCGAAGGCAGAGGGAGAGAGACCTTCTGTCTGTTTCTATCAAAGGGTCAGTCATGGTGGTGCAGTCTTTAACCCAGCACTCTGAAGGCAGAGAAAGGAGGATTTCTGTTGCAAGGATCCGCTTGTTCATCTGGCTGCCCAGCACTGAAATAATCACACGGGAACTGTATTAATTAAATCACTGCTTGGCCCATTAGCTCTAACTTCTTATTGGCTAACTCTTATATTAATTTAACCTATTTCCATTAATCTGTGTATCACCACATTGATGGCTTACCAGCTAAAGTTCCCAGCGTCTGTCTCAGGTGAATCCCTGCCATAAGGTTCAAAGCAGTCCCCCTGCCCATCCCCCACTGTAGGTCCAAAGCAAGTTCCCCCCTATAAGTTCAAAGCAGTCCCCCCGCCCACCTCCCACTATAGGTCCAAAGCAGTTCCCACCATAAGTCCAAAGTAGTCCCTCCCCCCCCGCTATAGATTAAAAGCAGTCCCCCTATAAGTTCAAAGCAGTCCCCCCGCTATAGATTCTAAGCAGTCCCCCTTATAAGCAGTCCCCCCCACTATAGATCCAATGCATTCTCCCCCCACCCCCCCGCTATAAGGTCCAAAGCAATCTCTTTATTCATTAATAGTAATCACAGCATACAGAGGGAAATTCCATATCAGATCTCTGTGAGTTTGAGGCCAGCCTGGCTTACAAATCAAGTTCCAGGACAATAGGGCTGTTACACAGAGAAACCCTATCTCAAAAAAACAAAACAAAGCAAAAAGACAAAAAACTACTTCATTTAAAAAATTGTGAAGAAGCCACTTGGCAGAAATTCTAATTCCTCCAGGGTCGGCACTTTCTGAAATTAAAATGTGTGCATAAGGTTTCACCTGGTGCTCAAGATCACATTCTATTTACCAGCTGCATACAAACCCTTTGTGTTAGGAATAAAAGATGGGTGAACCACCTTCTGAGTGTGCTTGCCTGTTTGACTCGGCAAGGCCACACACGCACACATGCATGTACTCACCCTCTGGCTCGGCAAGGCCATGCACCCTCTATAAGTCAGATTCTCTGCCTTGATAAAACACTCTGGATTGTGTGGTGTAAAATGAGATCTGCTTTAGTTTCCTGGCTCCCTAGACTCAAATAATCACACAGAAGCTTTATTAATTACAATACTGTTTGGTCGATGGCCTAGGTATATTCCTAGCTAGCTCTTACATCTTAAATGAACCCAGTTCTATTAATCTGTGTATCAACACGAGATTGTGGCTTACGGTAAGCCTCTGGCGTCTTTCTCCATTGGCAGCTACATGGCATTTTCCTGACTTTACCTTCTTTCTCCCTATATTCAGCTTAGTTTTTCCACCTAGCTATATTCCGCTCTGCCATAGGCCAAAGGAGATTCTTTTTTAACCAATGGTAATAAAACATATTCACAGCATACAGAGGGGAATTCCACATCAGTGTGGTCATTATCTGAGAGTCCCAGAGTGCTGGAGTTGGGAGGAAGCCTAGGGCTTACAGAATCGGTGCTATTGCATCACACAATGGTTTCTTTGCAATGCCCTTGTGACTTAAGTCTCAGAGAGACTAGCCATGGACATTTTCTTTCCTTCTTTCTCTCTCTCTTTATATGTTCCTTCCTTCCTTCCTTCCTTCCTTCCTTCCTTCCTTCCTTCCTTCCTTCCTTCCTTCCTTTTGAAGCATGGTTTCTCTGTGTAGCTCTAGTTGTCCTGGAACTCACTCCATAGACCAGGCTGACCTCGAACTCAGAGATCTGCTTGCCTCTGCCTCCTGAGTGCTGGGATTAAAGGTGTGCACCAAACCGCCCAGCTCATGGTATTTCCTTGATTGCTGATTGCTGTGGGAGGGCTCAGCCTACTGTGGGTGGTACTGTGAGGACGCGGAAAGTTTTAAGAAACTTTGCTTGATCAGGAGCTGGTTAAGGCACTGGGCTCAAGGACTTTTGCAACATCAAGAGCTAGTTGAAAACAGGAACCTCTGCAGAAGAATAAACCACGAAGTGCTCCTAGCAGCTAGCCACCTGTCAATTCATTCAAGTGTCACCCAGATTTGTGGTCTAGACAGAAGCAGGGGGAGGGTGGGGGACATGCACAGAAGCAGAAGTAGTCCATACCCTGTGCTCAGCAAAACCAACCCCCTTGATCCTGAGTAAACCTGGCTTCGTGAGTAGAGGCTTTGAGCTCCCAACTAGCTGGTTTGAATTTTGCGTGCAGAAATAAACCTTGCTTTTGCATTCTGGACTCGACTGGATTCTGGTGGTGGTCTCTCTGGGGGTCTCAACTTGGGCACAACAATACCATCCCTGGATAGGTGGGCTTGGGTGGAGTAAGAAAGGGAACTGAGCAAGCCATCGGGAGCAAGTTGTTAAGCAGCACTCCTCCATGGTCTCTGATTCAGTTCCTGCCTCCAAATTCCTGTCTTAAACCTCTGCCCTGGCTTTCCATGTTGGTGGACTACATCCAATAAGGAGAAGTTGCGGCGAACTTCTCGACCAGCAAGGAAGAACAACCACCACACGAGGATTCTTCTCAGATCACGCTTTATTGGAGTGCCTCTTGGTTGAGGGAGAGCAGGAAGCGAAGCGAGGGGCCCTGAGAGCACTAAAGGAGCTGCTTATATAGGGAGTAGGCACACGGGTCACCCTGTGATTGGTTGCCACCATCAGCTGACACCAGACTGCATCGGGATAAGCCCAAGGGTCCTAAACCACCGCGCATGCGGGAAGTGGGGGACATGCAGCTCCCAAAGGCATAGCCATATATGGAGTTGTTTATTTCCAACGGGACAGGATGTCAGTGCCATCTTGTAATGGCGATTCTGTCCGGCTCCCTGCAGTCTCCCTCTGTCACACAGGGTAACCTTGAACTCTCAGTCCTTCTGGTTTGGCATCCGGAGTTCTGGAATTACAGGCAGGTGTTACTGACACAGGAGTTGAGTTTTCCAGTCCCAATATGGCTGGCACAGGTGTTTTGCCCAGAGACTAGGAAACAGCCCACTCAATCACCATTTTCTTCCCTGGGTAAGTTGACATGGTGGTTTGAGTAAGAATGGCCCCTATAGGCTCATATGTCTGAATGATTGATCATTTAATTCATTTAAGTGTCACTGTTTGACAGGGATTTTGGAGTAGGTGTGGCCTTGTTGGAGGAAGTGTGTCACTAGGTGTAGGGCTTGGGATTTCTTTCTTTTTATGTATTTATGTATTTATTTATTATGTATACAATATTCTGTCTGTATGTCTGCCTGCACACCAGAAGAGGGCATCAGATCTCATTGCAGATGGTTGTGAGCCACCATGTGGTTGCTGGGAATTGAACTCAGGACCTTTGGAAGAGCAGACAATGCTTTTAACCACTGAGCCATTTCTCCAGCCCCGGGCTCAAGTCAGGTTCAGTGTTTCTGTCTTCCTGCTGCCTGTGGATCCTGATGTAGAACTCTCAGCTCCTCTCCAGCACTGTTGTCTGCTGCTTGCTGTCATGTTTCCCTCATGACGATAATGGGACTAAACCTCTGAACTGTAAGCCACCCAAGTAAATGCTTCCCTTTGTAAGAGTTGCCGTGTCATGGTGTCTCTTCACAGCAATAGAAACAATAGAACAGTGACTGGTAGACATCGAGTTGGTCCTCTTCAAGGGCAACTCCTTTTCCTGTGCTGAAACTCAGATCTTGGTGATGGGATGAAGACCAAGAAGCGTGGTGCATATCTGCAGTCTCAACACTTGGGAAGCAGATCAACTTGGGCTACATATCCCAGTCTCAAAAAAGAAAGGGAGGGCTGGCAAGGTGACTCATCAGACAAGGCTCTTGTGGCTAAACTGGGTTCATTCCCTGGCCCCTACACTGCGGAAAGAGAGAACTAACTCTTGAAGGTTGTCATCTGACCTCCAATGTGGGTTGTGGCATGCGTGTGCCCTCCTGGGCACACTTGTGTATGTACACACACAGACACAGACACAGACACACACACACACACACACACACAAATGAATAAATAAGTAAATGTAAAAAGTATTTTTAAAAAGAAAAAGAAGGCCTTGAACTCACAGCAACCCTCTGCCCCCTCCTCAAGTGCCGGGATTACAGGCTTCAGCCACCACACCCAGCTATTTGGCTTTTTTATGGTATGTGACAGGAGCACAGAGGTAAAGAGCTGTCCTCTCAGGTCGGACTGGTTCGTCCTGTGGGCTGAGCACCAGAGCAGGTTTCTTGTTTAAGAGAGGAGGAGACCTTGGGCCTTTGTTTCCCGCAGACTCCAGGGCTTCAAGAGTGAGGTGGGATGGGGTTCCCCTAGACACGTGGCTCTCCAACTCTGATGTTCAGCAGAGTCACTGGGGTTCTGACTCACTGGGACCAGAACAGGGCCCAAGAACTCGCTGCCATCACAGATTAGTGCTGTGTGACTCTGGCTACACACTGGTGTTGTCTGACAGCACGAGACTGCTCTCGAGCCCTTCAGTAAAAACTCACATGATGAGGTCAAAAGTTGGCGTTTTGCCCCCCCCCACAAGTTCTTCCCCTGGCAGGTGGCTCTCACGCACACTCAAGTTTAGGGTGCCAGTTCAGAGTCCCTTCAACTGGAGTAGTACACTCGGGAAGTACTAGCGTTCAGTGTTCATCATCTGTGGAACACTTCAACAATGTCCTGGTGTTGGGTAGGGGTTCTAGACTATTACCCCTTCTGGTGTTTAGAATGATAATTGCCCCTCGAGGCTCATATACTTGTTTTTTTTTTAAAAATAATTTATGTGTTTTGCCTGAATGTATGCCTGTGTGAGGAGATCAGATTTTGAAGTTCCAGACAGTCATAGACTGCCATGTGGGTACTGGGAATTGAACCTAGGACCTCTGGAAGAGTAGTCAGTGCTCTTAATTGTTAAGCCATTTCTCCAGCCCAAGGCTTATATATTTGAATGCTTGGTTCCCAGTTGGTAGACTGTTGAGAGAAAGATTAAAAGGTGTGGCCTTGTTGGAGAGGCTTTGTCACTGAGAGTGGGCTTTGTGGTTTCAAAAGCCCGCACCAAACACTCTGTGTGTGTGTGGATCAGGATGTCTCTCTCAACGACTTGTCCAGAGCCATGCCTGCCTTTCTGCCGTCATGCTCTCTGCCATGAGGACAACAGACTAAGCCTCTGAAACTTTAAGCAAGCTCCCAGTTAAATGCTTTCTTATAAGCGTTGCCTTGGTATGGTGTCTCTAAGATAACCCTGTTGTTCAAGGCTCTCCCACTGACATTTCCAGCAGCAGCCCTTCATGGACTGTCCCAGGAGGCTCTTCCTGGAGCAGGGCCCAGGTCTGATTTTAACGCCTTTCTGCAAGCTCTTCGTGACTGGCGCCCCTTCCTGGCTAGGCTTCCCTTCTCTAGAGCTGACCACATCAGTTCCTTTACGGCCTCCTCTGTCTACATCCCAGTCTACCTCAGATGTGTTGTAGACTGGATCCAGACCTTGGAAGAGAATTAGGAGAAAGAGTCAGGATTCTGGTGGGTTCTCCCGCAAGTTCCATGACGCCTGTCTGTCTTCCCCTGGTCCAGCCTGTCTTCTCCCTTCTTTTTTTTTTTTTTTTTTTGGTTTTTCGAGACAGGGTTTCTCTGCGGCTTTGGAACCTGTCCTGGAACTA
>NC_022022.1:437320-449970 GCF_000317375.1 Microtus ochrogaster
TAGACCAGGCTGGTCTCGAACTCACAGAGATCCGCCTGCCTCTGCCTCCCGAGTGCTGGGATTAAAGGCGTGCGCCACCACCGCCCGGCTTGTCTTCTCCCTTCTAAAGACAGGCTCTTCTGGGATGTTCTATCATCTGACATGTGCAGACTGCTTGTTGGGAGTTTGGCAAAAATTCAGATCACAAGCTTCAGATAGTGATGCAGTGTAAAACACTGAAGTTGTTTTTATTGAGATAGGGACTCTTGTAGCCCAGGCTGACATTGACTTCATTATGTGGCTGAAAATGACCTCCAGCTTCTACCTCCCAAGTGCGGGGATTCCAGATGTGTGTCACCATACCTGGTGTATTCACTGCTGGAGATCATGTGTGTCACTGTTCCTGGTGTATTTGGTGCTGGAGATCATGTGTGTCACGGTACCTGGTGTATTCGATGCTGGAGATCATGTGTGTCACGGTACCTGGTGTATTCGGTGCTGGAGAGTAAACCCAGGGTTCCATGCATTCTAGGCAAATGCTCTACCAACTGCAGTTTGTCCTGAGCTCCAGTTCATTTTTTGAGTCTTACTGTGTGGTCTGGCTGGCCTTGAACTCACAGAAATCCTCCTGCCTCTTCCTCCCAAGAGCTGGAAGTAAAGGTGTGGGTCACCATACCCAGATTAATTATTTCTTTTTAAACAAATTCTTTATTTATTATGTATATACATACCAGAAATGGCCACCAGATCTCATTGTACATGGTTGTGAGCCACCGTGTGGGTGCTGGGAATTGAACTCTGGAAGAGCAGCCAGTGCTCTTAACCTCCGAGCCATCACTCCAGCTCCCGAATAATTAATTGTTTCTTGATGATTAAGTTTTATACTTGTGAAAAGTTGGGATTTGGTAGTTTATTTTTTGGGAGGGGGCAGCATCTCACTGTATAACCTGTGCGGACTTTCTGTGCTTACTCTGGCTGCCTCAGCCTCCAGAGCATCTCGCTGTATAACCTGTGTGGACTTTTTGTGCTTACTCTGGCCGCCTCAGCCTCCAGAGCATCAGGATTACAGGTGGGAACCACTGTGCGGTGCAGGGATCTTTATTTTTTCTCCTATTCATTTGTTTTGCTTTTTGAGACAGGGTTTCTCTGTGTAACAGCCCTGGCTGTCTTGGAACTTGCTCTGTTGACCAGGCTGGCCTTGAACTCACAGAGATCTACCTGCCTCTGCCTCCCGAGTGCTGGGATTAAAGGTCTGTGCCATCACTGCCCTTTTCTCCTGTTCTTGACAGTGAGAAGAATAATGTTTCATACAAATTTATCTGCTTGAGAAAAAAAAAAGTGAAGCTGGGCATGGTGGTATAGGACTGGAAGCCCAGCTCTTGGGGGCTGAGACAGGAGGTTGCACAAGGTTTTTGCTACTGTTTTGATTTTTTGAGACAGATTATCTCTGTGTGGTCTTGGCTGTCCTGAAGCTTTCTGTGTAGACTATGTTGGTCTTGAAATTACACCTGATCCTTAGAGATTTATTATTATTATATTGTGTATGTGTAAGAGCATCCAATCTCAGAGCTGGAGTTATAGCCAGTGAAGCCACTGGCCTGGGCTACATGTGGAATTCCCCTCTGTATGCTGTGAATATGGTTTATTACCATTGGTTAATAAAGAAACACCTTTATCCTACGGCAGGGCAGAATAGAACTAGGCAGAAAAACTAAACTGAATACAAGGAGAAAGAAGGTGGAGTCAGGGAGATGCCATGTAGCTGCTAAAGAAGAAAGATGCCAGAACTTCCTGGTAGGCCACAGCATTGTGGTAATACACAGATTAAAAGAAATGGGCTAATTTAAGATGTAAGAGGTGTGATTTTTCGGGTCTGGGAGGCTGGGAAACAATCAAGCAGTCTCCACTTACACTACAGGGTGAAGTTCTGTCTCAAGCTGAAACAAACAAATTGCTATGGAAGGTGATGAAATAGTCATGGCTCAGAGGTTAAGAACACTGGCTGCTCTTCCAGAGGACCTGGGTTCAATTCCCAGCACCCACATGACGGCTCACAACTGTCTGTAACTCCAGTTCCAGGGGATCTGACACCCTCACACAGACACACATGCAGGGAAGACACCAATGCACATGAAACAAATAAAATCATTAAAAAGAAGAGTTATGAGAAAGAGAGAGAGCATGCACAGTCAGAGTCAAGGACATGAGGTGCACCAGCTACTGTAACTGTAGGCCTAGGGTAGAGGCGTTGGGAGACCTCCAGGTGCCTAGACCTTGTAGAGAAAATGAGATGGTTATTATATACGGTGGATGCATATGCACCCTTCAAAGCAGCCACCTCATCTGGGTGTCTCAAACAATAGGAACTGAGAAACAGATCTCACAAGCCCTCTGTGAGGGCCAGGCTGCCAAGGGAAGTCTCAGAGTAGGCGACCCGTGGCCCTGGATGTCTCCCACAGAGGCCGAGGTCGGTTCTCAGGCTAGTCTGATGCCTTTGGTGCCACCATCTGCTCAGACCTCGGCTCCTGCATCACACAGGTCTTCCTGCCTCCACAGCCCTCGCCAGACCTTCAGTAGGGCCTGATAAGTTTTACAATGCTCCTGTCCCAGGTCGTGTGTAAGAAACATTTCTATACTTGCTTGTCCTCGTTCCAGAGGACCCAGACGTTTGCGAAAACACCACCTTTTATCCTGGCTTTGAGTAGGAGAATTAAGAATTCAAGGTCACCGAAAGCCCCCAAACAAGCTTTAACAGAGGCTAAGGTGGCAGCCCTCTGGAGAGGAATGACACTGGATTCATATGTAATAGGTATTTGTGACGGTATTGTTTGGACAGTGTCATAGTGGCTGCTGATTTGGGTGAGACTGAAGTCTGGGGTTCATCCACATAGAAGAGATGAGTTTCCTGGCATAGCCTTTTTGCCGTTCTCACAGGAGAGGGCTAGGGTAGAAAAGGAACCCCCTTCTCCCAGATCTCAAGCACAGGCATTGCTTCCTTGGACCAGAGTGCCAGGTTAGGAAGGGCGGCCTGTTGTAGCACTTTACAACACAGTGTGTCCACTCACCACCCTCAATGGGCCATGCACTGCCAACATCCCCAAGGTCTAGCACAGACACGACACAGCAGGATCTCAACATGTGTTTGCTGAATGAAGGAAAGTTCTTCCTTTGCCTAAGTCTGCTTAAGAACTGCCTTAATCTCTGTGAGTTCAAGGCTGTATGACTGTAGCTTTGCTGATCTTTCTTGTCCCCTAAGTACACTGGTGATGGCCAATGAGATGAATGGGGACAGCAGCTCCAGGACCCTGAACCAAGGCAGCAGGGAGAGGAAGGATGTGGCCCTTGTGGAGAGCTTACAGGGTCAACACTGAGTTACTTAGTGACCTCAGACTCTTGATTCCCCACGGACAACCTGCCTAGGCCCGGTCAGGGCAGGCAGGAGACAACAGTTCCCCTTGGCTCTTTAAACGCTTGGCTGGTCATGGCTGGAAGCCAGAGATGGAAAATAAGAGATTAGGCAAACCTCAAGACTAGACAGAACGGGCTGGTGATTGCATCTGCCCCTCAGAGGCCTGTGACTGAGAAAGGCATGAGAGCTGAAGTTCATCACTTCACAGGGTCGTAGGAGGGAGGACCAAGGGTGAGAGCCAGGGCTGGGCCTCTCCTAGGTAGCACACTGGCAGGGGAGTCTCAGGGAAGGCCTTTGGGGTCTCGCTCTATTGGGCTAGAAAGGATGATAACTGGTGTCTGTCACACATTGTTAATATACTCAGGTCACACCTCACAAGTCTCATGTGCTGACCATATCCTGGCCCAGCTCTCCTGCCCTTCTAAAGCCCTCCCCGATTTAGGGACTGAAGCACTAACATTCGCTGGGCAGGGGCTTCCAGCACCCAGCCTGTTACATCCCTGTACCAGAGCCTCTGCTTATAGCTCCAGGACTGGGAGCTTGGAACAACCCAAGCAAGTGCCAAGCAGGGCTCAGGGGATAGGAGGTGACCTGGGGGGAGGGTCCCATAGATGCTGAGCCATTATCTAAAGCCTGTTCCCGAAAACAACCTATGTGCTGACTGAGGTGTGATGGAAAGTCTCTGAACGGAGCCCACATGTTCCAGATGAGAGCCGTGCCACCAGAGCTGACCTCTGACCTTTCATGTGCCTGGCTGGACCCTTGCCAGGAAACTGGACACCTAGAATCCAGGTGTTCTCCAGAGTCCACACAAGGGTATGATGGAGGCTCAAGTTCCTGATGGGACAGTGGAGGAACTGGACAAGGAAGCAGTGGAGAAAGGACAAGGCCCCTGTGGGCGGCAGGTGTCCACACCCACAGTACCAGCATCTCTGTCTGCTAGAGTCCTTCAGGGACCCAGCACCCAGTGACTAGCAGCCCCTTCCATGACTCTGTGGGCTCTGCGGCCCCTCTTTTTGGAGCCACAATCTCAGCTCAGCACTCAAGTGGTAGAGGCAGGGGCTTCTGAGAGGGGCCATCGGTTTAGCTGCCCAGCCAGGCAAAGAAAGTTCTCAGAGGAGTCTGATAGCCTAGTGTTAGCCAGGACCCCAGAGGACAGCTCTGTAGGAAGGGACCCCTTCCCAGACTTCCATCTCCCAGGGAATTCAGATTGGAGGGGGACAGCAAGGGTCCCCCTGCTGGGACTCAAGTGGCTTGTTAGTCCTCCAAGCCTAGAGAGCCCTGTCTCACCGCCGCTCTCCAGATGGGGGAGTCAGATAGCCCTTACTTTTTCCATCTTTCGTCCTAACTTTGGGGGGGCACCTGGTAGGACCTTTAAGGGATGCTAATATCTTGGGTGCCACTCTCTAACGCCAGGTTTGAGAAGACCCCTTTCTCCTCCCACCACCGTTCTGGCATCTGGGGCACAGTTGTGGGAAGCTCACACATCACCTGGGCCTCAGCAGGACCACGGGAAACAGGATCTGACCTGCACGGTGAGTCTTTGCCAGCCTCAAGCTGAGGGGTGGGGCTCTCCTAGGAGCAACACGGCCTCCGCGGGGCGGGGCCTCCCTTTGGAGCTGCAGGAGTCGGTTTGGCAGGCACAGCAGTGCTGGAGTTTGGGACAGAACTGCACCCATGGCCCGCACTCCTCGCCACCGGCGCCTGGTCCTGCCGTTGCTGTGCCTGCTCTTCCAGGGCGCCACCGCCCTCCTCTTTGCGGTCTTTGTCCGCTACAACCACGAAACCGACGCTGCCCTGTGGCACTGGGGCAACCACAGTAATGTGGACAACGAGTTTTACTTTCGCTACCCAAGTGAGTGAGGGTGAGGGTGTGGGAAGCAGAGACTCTAAGCCCTGGGTATGTTGGGAAGGGCGCTTGAACGAGGGGGTACTCCTTCCACCGAGGTGACAACCAGGTCTGGGGTATGAGAGCACTCCCCCAATAAAACAATGAGGCTATTACCACCCACTTTCTACAGCTGAGCTGGTGGCAGGCTCACTCTGTCCTGGCCTTAGCTCTGGGGACATAAAGGATTGAGGGAGATTTTGGACTGTAGCAGGAAACACCAGACCCCTAACCACCCACCGCACCCACTTCTCCACAGTTCATTCCCAAGTGTGTCAGGGAATCAGCAACCAGGCCACAGAAGCTGGTATTCAAACCAAAGCCCTAAAACTGACCATAGAGACTGGGAGCTGGGAGGAAATGGGCAGAGAAGTGAGGGACGTGAGCTTTGGTTCCCTGTCTAAGCTGGCCAGGAGCAGTTTCACTTGGGACCTCCAAACCCACCTGTTTGTTCCAAATCCCTCCGTGAATCCCGTTACCACTGCGGTAGTGCTGGGCTCTCCCCCCCAAGAGGGCAGCCAGAGGATCAAGACAGAGTGAGCGCCTATCTGCCCTGGTATCAATTTCTGTGGACTTTGTTTGACCCTGCTATTTGGAGAAAGCTAAGCAGGAGGGAGATGTGAGGTTCCTGAAGCCTGGGCTTTGATGAGCCGAGTCCACCCCTGTGTCCAGAGAAAAAGGTCAAGGCCAGAGGGTGGGGAGAAACAGCCTTTGACAGGGAAGACGAAAGGGTTGTGTGGCGGGTGGCAGTGGCCCTTGGCCCCGTGGCTGCGTGCTCACTCTCAGAGGCCATCTGTAGATGGCAGATGTCCCCCCAGACAGGACAGGATGGGCCCTCAGATTCTATGGTCTACCTCTCTAGATCAGATGTGGGCAGAGAACCAGGAAGGTCACTCACCTACCCAAGATCACACGGTGAATTACCAAAAGAGTGGCGGCGCTGGGCCTTGGCTCGTGATTCCCTCCCCATTGCGATGCGCCTGCCACACTCCGTCACCTGGCTCACATTATCTTTTGGATAGGGGCTAGCAACGTAGCCCAGGCTAGTCCTAGACTTACCGTCTTCCTGCCTCAGTTCCCCAAGGACTGGGGAATATGGCGTGAACCGCTGCTCCCTGCCTACAGCATCTTATTCTGCAAAGCAAGTGGTTCAGAGTAAAAGGGGGAAGTCCTCCTCCAGGTGGGGGCAGGGGCTGGCTCACAGTGGGTTCTTGTCATAGAATCAGAGCCATTTTAGGGGAGATGTAGATTGGGACTGTGACCTGCCCTGGGAGGATCTGGCCTCTTTTCCGGAAGCTGGGGTGGAAGAGGCTCGGAGATGGCAGCTCCCACTCCCCTCCGCCTCCTATCTGCCTTTTATAGAGGAGGCACCTGAGGCTTAGAGAGACCTCAGGTCGTGTGCCCAAGGTCATGAGGTCAGCTGCACCGGATGCTGACACGGCAGCCCTAACAGTAGCCGTGCCCTAGTCTTGCCCTGGGAGGAAGGACTGGTGTGGTAGCCAGGAGGATTTGGGGTTTTATTTGTTCTACCCTGTTTTGTTGTTTTGTTTTGTGACGGTGTCACTTCACTCAGGCTGGCCTCAAACTCATTGTATAGTCCAGTCTGGCCTTGACCTCCTCATCTTCCTGCCTCCACCTCTTACAGGGCAGAATTACAAGTGTGTGCCCCCATGCCTGGCTGGGATTGAGTTTTCAGTGCAAACAGTAGCATTTAAAACAAGCTCAGAGCAGTTAGGAGAAGTTCCTGCATGAATGGGCTTTGAAATGTGCCACCCAGCCCCCTTGGTTTCTTGCTGTCCTTGGACAAGAACAAAAAGAGTTCCTCTTGGATGTTTGAGCAAGGCAAAGGGCAGAGAAGTCTGAAAGATTGTAAGCTAGCCCAAGTGTGGTTGCACACTCCTTCAATCCCAGCACTCAGGAGGCAGTGGCAGGCAGATCTCTGTGAGTTTGAGGCCCAGCCTGGTCTACAGAGTGAATTCCAGGACAGTCAGAGCTACAAAGTAAGACCCTATCTTGGGGGGGGGGAAGGCTGGGGGCTCCTGAGTTCTAAGTATGCCTCTCCTTTCTATTGTGTGTATGATCTGAGTCACCCTGAGGAGGGGACAACACGCCCTGGGCACCCAGGGTTGCAGGAATGAGCAAGGCATTGCTAGTATCTGTTTCAGCTCACACATGCAGACAGCTCTGAACCGGCTTCTCTCGAGGCTCCTGCTTGCATCCCAAAGTTCAGTAGCAGCCTTCAGCCTCTTGAGATCAAACAACACAGAACACAAGCTTGAGAACCTGCTTCTTCCTATGAGAAATTCAAGGTCATCCATGATAAAAATGTATACAAGTTGAATATCATTATGAAAGTCCTTGGAGTCAGAAGTGTTTTGGTTTGGGGAGTGTTTATGTATGCATAATGAAATACCTGAGGAAGGCAGTCAAGCCTAGACAAGCAATTTACAGCCGTCCCACACTTAGCCTATACAAACAGCCTGAAGGTGATTGCCTGCAATGTGTTCAGTAAGCCTGCATTTCGGGTAAAGCCCATTGGATGAGACCCTGGGTGGGTGTGGAATTTTCATCTATGGCATCACACTGATGCTTGAAAGCTTTCTGATTCTGGAGCGGTTGGGGTTCCCCGTTTGCACAGTGGGCGTGCATAAGGAAAGACAAGAGGGAAGATGAAGTGCAGCATTTGAAGTGAGGATTGCGTGAGAGCGTGGACGCGTGACATCACCACAGCTCTGGCTCCCAAGTGGCCAAGGAGAAAGGTCAATCTGAGAGTCTGTGTTCTCACCAGCAGGCTGATTCTCCAGTCTGACTCCGCCCTGAGAGCGGGAACTGACTTCTTGGTGGGAACTGTACCCGGGCCCCATCCACAGATGCTCAGCACATCTATTGCTCACAAGCGAGAGACAGACATCTTCTCATCCCTACTGCAATTTCTCATGTGGAATGTGAAAGGAAGGAGGACTTAGGGTGATGTCCCTTGTCCCCAGGCGTTTGCAGAAAGGGAATTCCCACAGGCTTTCTGCTGGTGGGTTTTGTTTCTGCTTGTTAACGTTTGTTTGTTTGTCTTATTCTGTAGCCACGGCTGTCCGGAAACTAACTCACTAGACCTGGCTGGACTTGAACTCAGAAAGATCAGGGGCTGGGATAAAGGGTGTGTGCCACCACATCTGGCCTTGTTCTCGATCTTTTGAGAGGGCCTCTTACTCCCTAGGCTGACCTTGAACTTGGGGCACTCCTCCGATGACGTCTCAAGTGTGTGTCACGTCCAACCACTCACCTCGTTTGAAGAAGGATCTCGTCTCTGTGGCTGTGCTGCTGTGGCAGGCCAGCGGGACTGAACTAGGCGATTCTCCCCCTCCCATGTCACTGTGGAGCGCCGGAATTATAGCTGCGCCTACCATATCCAGCCTTTTACATGGGTTCTGGGATCATCAGCCTTGCCTGTGTGGCTAATGCTTTTGCCTGCTATTCGTCTCCCCAGCCCCTTTAATGATGATTCTATATAGCTAATCACTCAAAAACTCATTTGTATACATCTTATTCTCAGTATTACTCTGTATTATGAAGAAAGCAAAGAGAAAAGGCCCAAGCCTTTTTGTCCAGAAGTCCACCATATGCTCAACAGTTCAAGGACACAGGTCATGTGTGGTCCCTCACTGTGAGCCCAGCTCTTGGGCAGCTGAGGCAGGAGGCCCAGAGTCTGAGGACAGCCAGACTACTCAGTGTGACCCTGTCTCAACAGAGCAAGTGTGATGTATAACACAAAAAATTCAACATATAGAAATAAACAAACAGAAAGTCAGTCCTCACACCTGAGGACACCTGCGAGACACAGGTTCCAGGTTCTGCCACTGCACGCACGCCACAGCAGTCTGCCCTCCCTTCAATTCCTGTGCGGGTGGGCTTAGTCCCTGTTAACAATTCGAAGCCATTTCCTAAGCTATTTTTATTCTATTCTCAAAACAGGGAGGTATAGACTTGGAAAGATGAGAGATGGAAGTTAGACATTAAGAAGGGCTTCCTTGTGGCTCGGGAGATGGCTCAGTAGGTAAAGTGTTTGCTGCGCAAGCTTTAGGACCCGAGTTCAGATCCTCAGAACACAAGTAAAAATCAGGTTAGCAGCACTCACTCATGATCTAAGGGCAGAGAGGGACAGACCCCAGGGCTTGCTGGCCGTCCACTCTGTCACGTTGGTGAGGTCCAGGCTTGCTGAAGGATCCTATCTCATTGCAAGGCAGAGAGCATGGTGGAGGGAAACATGACACCTACCCCTATACACACATGTACACGTGTGCAGACATATACATGAGAACATGGACACACTACACACGGGGAGAAGACAGGGCTGCAGCAGAGAGTACTGACTGAGCTTCCTGTTCAGGTGAGCAAGCAAATGGGTCCGGGAGAAGGAGAGCCAGTGCTGTAGCAGGAAGTCTAGCTCTTCCCTCCAGCAGGGGTGGCCTAGCCCTGCTGCTCCAGGCTGGACCTTTGTTCCAGCTGCTGGGGGAGGGGTCGGACGCAGGGGAATTTATAGGCGTGGTGCTGCTTCAAGGCAGTCCTGACTAGAAGTCTGTGTTGGCTGGTGGGTGTGACTGGAGCAGGCCTCAGGACTCTGCCTCTCCCTCCCTCTGGCCCCTCCCCTGTGCGCCCGCAGGCTTCCAGGATGTGCACGCCATGGTCTTCGTAGGCTTTGGCTTTCTCATGGTCTTCCTGCAGCGCTATGGCTTCAGCAGCGTGGGTTTTACCTTCCTCGTGGCCACCTTCACCCTGCAATGGGCCACGCTGGTCCAAGGCTTCCTTCACTCCTTCCACGGCGGCCACATCCACGTTAGTGTGGAGAGGTGGGCAACAGTACGCCCCTGGCCCCCCAAAGGCCCTGCTCCCCAGAGGGTTCTCCAGGTCGCTGTCTGTTCTCACTGTCTACGTTCACACACCCCTCCCGTTAGGCCTTTGTCACCCCAGCTCCCAGAGGACTGGCAGCTAGCGAAAAATGGCACCTCCTACCTCCTGCTTCTTCTCTTCTCCAAGGGTGGGTGGCACCCCCTGATACCCAGGAGAGGTCTGTCCTCACCGTGCCCCACCATGCCCCTCACCTCTCCCACCCTGTGTAACTGCAGTTTGATCAATGCTGACTTCTGTGCGGGAGCTGTGCTCATCTCTTTCGGGGCTGTTCTGGGCAAGACAGGACCAGCCCAGCTGCTGCTGATGGCCCTACTGGAGACGGTGCTGTTTAGTGTCAACGAGTTCATACTGCTCAGCCTCCTGGGGGTAAGTCTGCCTGGAGGAGGTGCCACCCACCCAGGTGTTGGTCAGCCTGAGAGGAGGATGGGTGGGGGCGGGGCTGCCTCACAACCCCTGTCTTTCCCAGGTGAAAGATGCTGGGGGGTCCATGACCATTCACACATTTGGGGCCTACTTCGGGCTGTTCCTCTCACGGGTCCTCTACAGATCCCAGCTGGAGAAGAGCAGGCACCGCCAGAGCTCTGTCTACCATTCTGACCTCTTTGCCATGATTGGTGAGACCTGCTGAGGTGAAGTGGCGTGAGGAAAAATTCCTGCACTGTCAGACGGCCTTTGAGTCCTTCCTACTTGCTTTTGGGGGGCCTAAAATCCATGCTTATCATTGCCCCTAACTTACAACTCAATGCTGGGGTACACAGGAGCCCACACCAGGCGCTGAGGCCTTTCAAATCTACCTCAGTCCTGCTTGAATCCTCCCTGTCTCTGCAGCCCGCATGTGTGAAGCCAGACCCATCACCCACCGTACAGTCCTTTTTCTCTTGTGCCCCCGCCAGGTCTGGTCACCTGCGCTTGAACTGGCCTCCTCAGCCTAAGAACTCCTCCCACAGTCAGTCAGGGAGGTAGGAGCCCTGGACCACCTCGGGAACAGTAGGGCCGGTTTGCCCCAGGTTCCTCCCTCAGGTGGCACACTGCCCTCTCCGCCCTCACAGCTTGCCATCCGGAGCCCGTGTTTCCTGTGGAGTGTTGGAAACAGTCCTTGCCTTCTCTATCCTGGGCACAGGACACTGAGAAGGTCCTCATCTTGAGGCAGTATTAGGACTTTGAGCCAAAGTGAAGGCGCCCACAAAGTCCCTGCTTCTTCTTCCCTCTCTGAGCTTAGTCAGAAGGCTTAGAGCAGCTCTTTCGGGACTTGGTTGCAAGATGACCAAAAAAAGAAGAAACAACGGTCGTGCCAAAAAGGGCCGCGGCCATGTGCAGCCAATTCGCTGCACTAACTGCGCCCGCTGTGTGCCCAAGGACAAGGCCATTAAGAAGTTCGTCATTCGGAACATCGTAGAGGCTGCTGCCGTCAGGGATATATCCGAAGCAAGTGTCTTCGACGCCTATGTGCTCCCCAAACTCTATGTCAAGCTGCATTACTGTGTGAGCTGTGCTATTCATAGCAAGGTAGTCAGGAATCGATCCCGGGAAGCTCGGAAGGACCGAACACCCCCACCACGATTTAGACCTGCTGTAAGTCAATTTTGCTTGTTTTTCTTTGAGACGTGGGGTCTTTGCCATAAAAATATCCACTTAATGTTTTAGCCTGGTGTGACAGGTGTAACCTTCATTTAAAATGTTTGATATTTCAAGAGTGGGTAGGCTGTTTGCAATGGAATGGTATGGTGTCTTGCCTGAACCATACTACTCCATATGGTTTATGGCCCAAAACCATTGTTAGTAGTGATGGAGGTTCTGGGTGGGTTCTTTGGTTTTGTGATGTTAGAAGCCATATCTGGGTGGCCCTCCACTTGTCACTGGTAAGTGCTCTGTCACTGAACTCCACGATTCATCCTGAGTGGGTTTGGGGTTTTCTAGAGACCGTGCCTCTTGGTAGTGGTGGGTGTTTTTATTTTTTCGCCACAGTTTTACTGTGGCCTTAGCTGACCCAGGGTTTTTCTGTCTCTGGTGTACTGGGTTAAGCGGACTACTGCACCAATGTTAGATACTTAGTTTTAATTTACTTCATCTCTTTTATTTTTTTCAGGGTGCTGCACCACGACCTCCACCAAAACCCATGTAAAGTGGCTTCATAAAAATAGAAGAAAACACCTTGGAAAAATAAAATGGAACTTAAACTTTATGTAGTATTTGAGTGTGTTTTTGCCAGGTGTGAATTGTGTGCTATTTCATTTTCTCTGTCCTTTGGGAGGCCGTAAGGCAGAACATATTGGTATTGTTTGGGCTCTGTACTTTGTACACTTAATTTTTTGCAGGCCGGTCAACCTGTGAATTCCAGGGATCCTGTTTATGCTTGAACCAGACTCAATTTTATGTGAGTTCTGGAGATAAATTGGGTCAACCAAGATTTTATATTCTTGAAAACCCTACCGTGTTTTTGCTTTCTTTTCATTTGTTTTTCTTGTGTAGGGC
>NC_022022.1:450070-500890 GCF_000317375.1 Microtus ochrogaster
AAAAAAAAAACAAAAAAAAAAAAACCAGTCTGTGTGTGGTGGGGACGGAAGCCGGAGTGCAGCATGGGCTAGGCCCCATGCTGAGCAGTCAGACCTAGCGGCCCATGAGACAAGCATTTATAGGCATCATTCCCTCAACTCTCATCATAGAAAGATGGTTTTTTTTCCTGACAATTCCAGGAACCAGCGAGGAAACAGGCTGCATAATAATTTCTCTGCGGTGCAGCGCCCCCTGGTGACGAGGGCCACTTACTACTAAATGCTAACTGGCTACCCACTGTTTAGGGACCATCTTCCTGTGGATTTTCTGGCCCAGCTTCAACTCTGCGCCCACAGCGCTCGGGGATGGGCAGCATCGGACAGCACTGAACACGTACTACTCGCTCACCGCAAGCACCCTCAGCACGTTTGCCTTGTCAGCCCTTGTCAGTGGGGACGGCCGACTGGACATGGTAGGGGAAGCAGACGGGCAGCCTGTAAAGGGAAGAGATGTCTAAGATCACAGGGGAATGAGAGCTGGCGAGTCAGTGGCCAGATGACAGCAGAGGTCACTGGAATGGGTGGGGCTGGAATGGGTGTGGGCGTGATGATCTGAAAAGATACCTTGTCCCCCGTAGGTCCACATCCAAAACGCAGCACTGGCTGGAGGGGTCGTGGTGGGGACGTCAAGCGAAATGATGCTGACACCCTTTGGGGCTGTGGCAGCTGGCTTCCTGGCTGGGACTGTCTCCACCTTGGGGTACAAGTTCTTTACGGTAGGTTGCTTCTCAGGACCTGGGGAGAAGAAGCGTTTGAGGGAAGGGGCCTGCACCAGGGACATGGGATCCCCAGCCCTTCTGCTACCTCCCCCACCAGGTTCTGGGTAGGGGTAAGTGGACTGCCCACAGCTGATTACCCAACTTGTCCTCCAGCCTGTCCTTGAGTTCAGATTCAAAATACAAGACACGTGTGGTGTCCACAACCTCCATGGGATGCCAGGGCTGCTGGGGGCCCTCCTGGGAGTCCTGGTGACTTGGCTGGCCACCCACGAGGCTTATGGAGATGGGTGAGTCTACCTAACCTCCCTTCTCCTCTGAGAGCCAAGAAAAAAATGCCCATCTGTTCTCATGTACCCATTTGGCTATTCTCCCACCATATGGTGAGAGCCGAGGACCTGCCCAGGCCTGGCCTCCTGGTCAGTGAAGTGGATGGTCACAGAGAAAACAATTTCAAGAGCATTGAGCATTCCTTCAGGACCAGTAAGCGATAATGAGCCCTGGGATCTACAATTCACACTGTGAGCTTGGAGTAGGCAGGCAAAAGGGACCTTGGACTGGGTTCTGGAAGGTACGTGGGCTTGGCTAGCTTAGGAAAGGAGGTCAAAAGTGAGGCCTGGCCGGACAAAGTCCTCGGTGAGACAGTGGGGATCCCTGGACACCCTCTGGCTGCCGGCACCTGCATGCCACAGTGACCAGCCCTGGCTGCCAGCTCATCTTTCCCTATTGGTCTCCTTTCAGCCTGCAGAATGTATTTCCGCTCATAGCCGCCGGCCAGCGCAGCCCCACATCTCAGGCGGTTTATCAGCTCTTTGGGATGTTTGTCACACTGCTGTCTGCCGCTGTCGGGGGCAGCCTTGCAGGTGAGTGGGTTTCGTGGGCAGGGTGGTGGGTGAGAGGCCCAAGAACAGGCGCGCAGGAGGAAGTGCAAGGGATACCGCGCACTTCGTGCGGTCCTCTCGGAACACCTGCCTGCGCTAGCAAAGGCGCAGCAAAGGTGCTGGTGGAAAGGACGGCCGGTCCCTTGGTTATGGGGTCTGACGTTCCTGTGCTGCTCCCTTGTGCCACTAGAGGGCAGTCCAACCCCAGCTGCTGGGAAGGGGCCTGTTCAACCTCCTCCTCTAGATAGCAGGCCGGTTTAGCCCACCCTGGACCAGAGCACAAAGCCTTCCGCAGAAGATGTCTGTTCACTAGCTTAGGTCAGAGTCCCTCCTGACATCTGGCTTTAAGAACAAAATCCCAGCACTTAAGAGGCAGAGGCAGAGGTAGGTGGATTACTGAGTTTAAGGTCAGCCTGGTGGGCTACAGAATGAGTTCCAGGATAGCCAGAGCTACACAGATAAGCCCTGTCTCAAAAAACAAGAATCAAAAACAACAAAAATGAACAAAGTGTGATGGAACATCCCTAGCCTCCCATATATACGCTCATCCTGAAAACTTGGCTCTCCACAGTCCAGCTTTCCAGGTCACATTTTATGCAGTAAACTTCCTCTAAGTCCCTCTCATGTGGGCCACAAAAAGATCACAGCTATGTTTCACGATAGAACCCCAATAGGACCGTGAATGCGAGCAGATTCCTTTAATTCCACCAGCTGCCTTCTTTGTGGGTAATTGGGGGGGGGGCACCTTGCAGGGCTACACCTTCTCAGAAAGGGGGCACTCTGCAGCCCTTATCAACCTGTGCTCCTAGGTGGCGACCTCCCCCTTGGGTAGGGAATGGGGAACCTTACATATCCTTCCCTATGGCAACCAGGGCTCCTGCTGAGGCTGCCCTTCCTGGATTCCCCTCCAGACTCCCAATGCTTCGAAGACCAGGTTTACTGGGAGGTGAGACACGGGCTTTTCCCCATATGGCATCCTCGGCTGCCTGCCCTTACCTCTGGGCTGCCACTCCCTCTTTCCTTCACCCCTCCCTGCCTTGCAGGTGCCCGGAGAGCAGGAGGCTGAGGTCCAGAGGCCTCTGCAGTCTGAGGAGACCCAGGCCTAATTGCTGCCAGCATGACACTGTCTTCAGAGAGAATGGCTTCTGCCGGCATGACACTGTCCTTGGAGAAGACAATAGCTCTGCCAAGAGGCCCTTCTCAGCCCTTGTTACTATTTTACAGGGAGGTCTAGAGCCAGAAGGGGCTTACCACCTCTAGGTGGATCCCCATTAGCTTGCTCCTGTAGTCATAATAGGCCCAAGTCAGCCCTAGATGACTGCTACCGCACTGGCCAGTGTTACCCTGTCCCAGTGACACCTGAACCAGGCCCATTCTGGGTGGGAGACTGGATGATAAATAACACCATCACCAAGGACACTGATACCTTCCATTTGTCTCTTCCCTTTGGCTCCCGAGGCCAAGTTCTTGAGGCAATCAAAGATCTTAGTGTTGACAAAGCCTCCTCAGGTCCACATGCTCCTGGATATATGTCCCGGATAGTTCCACCCTCTCCAGTGGGGCGTCAGTGTCAGAAAGTCTGTGCTTGTTTTAGCCAGCTAATGCTACCCCCAAATCCTTCCTGGTCCTTCCTTAACTGCTGCTGCCCTGGCCCTCAGCTGGGTTCGCTTCTGAGCAGAGTAGAAAAAGGCCCAAGAAGGGCATCAGAAGGAGTGTCCTACCACAAAATCTCAGAACCAGAGGCAACTGATGCCAGTTCACAGTTGATGATGAACTGGCATCATCAACTGATGATGGATCATCAGTTCCATCATCTGTTGGATGAGGAAGGCGCCTGGAATCCCGGTAGCCTAAACCATTTGACCACAAGAGGGCACTCTAAAACCAGCAGAAGAAGATGCCAGCCCCAGGTCTCACCTAGGTCCCTTGCAACCTAACCTTCCTAGCTGCCACAGTCTTCTCTGAGCTCCACCCCTTCTGTGTGTCAGATGATGTCAGAAATTCCATATCTCACTCACTCACAGGGACTCCCCCCCATCAGGAGGGACTGGGACCCCTCTTCCTTCTCTCACTTGGCCTACTAGTGGGCTTCTGGCAATCACAGACACATCTACCTCTAAACTAAGGTCCTTCCGAGCTAGGAAGCCAAAGGGGAAGAAGTATCCTGGAGCCCAGCCTCTGAGAACGGCAGAGTTGCCCAGGGTTTACCTGGGCTCTCTGGGTTCAGGTGGAGATGCTCTCCAGGGAGCTACCCTCTTGTTCCCTCAACCTTCTCCCCTCAGAGAACCCTGCCCATTGCTGGGTGAGGATCCCAGGACTGACGCAGAAAGCTCTTAAATCACTGTGGAAAAGCAGTTGGGATAATTGGGACCCAGCTCGGATGGATGATGGCCAGCCAGCTGGCCTGCCCTGCCCTGCCCTGCCCTGCCCCCGTTGCTGCCCAGGCTTTCCTGTGAACATTTTCAGTCTCTACTGCTGGTTTGTTCTAAACTGCAACCAAGCCTTTTCTTCAGGCCTGAAATAAATGGGCTCTTCCGGCTCTGGGAGAAGTCATCTCAATCCTGGAGAAGGGAAATGTGAGTCCTTCTTCAGGTAGGGCAGTCGCTCTGTCACTAGCCCCAGGGTGGCCTGACAAAAGGTCACTGAGAAGAGAGACAAGGTGAGGATGCTCATGACCTACGACATCACCAGTCACTGCACAGAGTCCTGTGTGCAGGATGACACAGACTCCACCGTCAGCCCTGGCATTCTGGCTCTGCTGTTCCGCGCACTCCATCGGGGCCTACCTCTTTAAAACTACACTTTCGTTTTCTCCGCGTGTTTTCTTTCCCCGTTTGCCTTCAATGCAGAGGCATGTGGTGGGCCCTGCACGGTGTCCATTTCGTCCATTGGAGATCCCAGTAAAGGCCTGAGAGCACAGGAAAGACAGGTCTTTCCGGAACCCTCCCTCCAGCCAGGAGCCCCCAGACCTCATCATCACTGGTCCCCCTGTCCTTGACATGCCAAGGACAGGGGCATGTCATCCCTCAGGACAATAAGAGTTCTGCTTCTCAGGCCCAGGGGATGCTTGCCTGCTCATGAACTCTGTCCAGCCCCAGTGCCTGAGCCCTGAGAACAATGTTGGATCCTCACCTCCTGCCTCTTTCTGGAGACTAGACTGAGGAGCAGGCAGGCTGTTGGGGAGATGAGGCCAGCGTAGCCAGAAGCTTTGCAGAAGCCCCTCAGGAGCCCCACTATTCCGGAGTGGCATACTTTGTGTGCACTACAGTAAGGATCCATGTCCAAGGCCAGGACCTTAGGGTCTGGGGTGGGAGGTTACCTGGCCCGGAGGAACCTGCGTCAGGCCGGGAGCATTGGGATTCGCGTCACGGCGCGGGCCGTTCCTTGGAGGAATTAGACACGGCGCGGCATCCGAGGTGCGGCCCGGTTGCCCCGGTCGCCCCCCCCCCCCCGCGACTTTGTCTGGCGCGCTGCGCCCACCGCCCGGCCCACCGCCCGGCGCCCCACGCACAGCCAACAAAGCGGGCTTCTGTCGTTCCTGGGCCGTATGCAAATGTTCCAGGCGGCCAGCCTGAAAGGGTCGGCCGGGCAGGGGGCGGCCGTGCTCCGGGAATAGAACACCATTGTCTGTGCCGTTCGTGGCAAGAGGACCTGCACCAGCTTCGGGAGTCAGATCGAGTGGGTGCGCAGTGTCCCCCACCCCTCAAGCAGGCCTCTGCAGGCAGCCCATACCTCTGAGCCACCGTGGCTAGGGTTCAAACCAGTAGCCCAGTAGCCATTGCAGCGCAGGGCTCGCCCTCCTACCTTTTCTAACATCACATTGGTCCAGGGTAGTCTGATAGATGCTACTGGGGCCAGTTCTCTTCCAGAGAATCCAGTACTCAGGATGTCCCCCAAGAAGAGCAAACTACAGGGCAATGTGCCCTGATGGGTCTTCTGTGATGAGTGAGCAGTAGGCCACTTTTACTGGAGGACCTATCAGCTAAAGCAAAATCGAGGCTGAATTTCTCCAGTGATACTGCTGGAGATGGGAGAAGGGAGCCTCAAAGTCAGTGGTTCAGCCAAGAGGGATGGCCTCAGAGAGCAGCCACAGTACTCACAACCTGTAACTCAAGATTCCTGACGCAGGACTAGAGTCCACCTTTTTTAAGCTCCCAGGTGAGAGTCACTCCGGTAAGGGCTCTTTAGAGAGTTCCCCTAGGCATTGGACTTGGGGGAGTTTCAGGCAGAATCAATCAAAACAACCCCAAAGTGAAAAGTGGGTCTACTGGGGTTCATTCCAGCACTCAGAAGACAGGGACAGGTGTGTCCCCATGAGTTCTGGGCCAGCCTGACCTGCTCTACGTTGTTCCACGACAACCAGGGCTATGCAGAGAGACCCTGTTTCCAAAATATGAAAGCAAAGTGTGTCGGGTGTGGCAGCCTGTGCCTGTAACCTCAGCAATGGAGAAGTTGAGGCTGGGCAGGAAATTCAAAGCCGCTCTGAACTACAAACCCTGTTTCAGGATAGCCTGGGGTACGAGAGTCTATCAAATAAAGAAGAGAAGCATCTAGATTTCTGCTGCAGTGAGTAGACACGCTGCAAGAGGCTGGGGTGAGGTGCGGAGGAGCAGCTCTCCCAGGAAGTCCTGAGTGGGGGTGAGGGCAGCCCCAGTACTGGACTCAGGCTGAGTCTTCCTGCTTCTCCTGTTTCTGGGATAGCATTTGAGACCCTAGAGAACTGGAGGGGAGTTGGCCAGGGGATCGGTAGAAGCTGTAGCGTTTCCTGGTGCCAAAAAGCAGACATAATTCTCCACTCTTGCTTAGTTTCTTGGAAACCAGTTCTCTGTCCAGATCTCTGACCCTCATGGAGGCTGCTCTGGGGTCCTCAGCAGCTGCCCTCCCCCAGGGCCCTATCCCCACAGGGTGCTTACAGATGCCTGCACAGCCCGAGGGCAGGGCTCCCGGCAGGGCCTGTGAGGCCCAGGGAAGCAGGCTGCTGCGCAGGCGTCCCGGGACCCCAGAGCTTTACTTTCCCACCCTGCTCTTGGCAGGGGAGTCCTCAGCAGGAGCCCCCCACCCCATCCTGCCCCAGCACCCCGCCTTCCCTGTGTTCAGGACACTGTGGGACTTGTTCCCAATCCCCGTCTAGCTCATTTCACCCAGGCTTTTACACACTGGCCTCCGTCCCATGGTTGCTGTCTGAGTTTCAGTTCTAAAGAAGCAGACAGAGGCCCCTCCTCTCCACAATTCCTCATGCTTCACTTTGCCCCAGCTCCCCTCCCCCAGGAGGCTGTACCATGGAGGGTCAAGGAACCCTGGGGTGGGGGCAGGGTCCCCTGGACCCCAGTTCTACCACTGAGACACCAAGCACTATGGTGATGTCTGCCTATGTCAGGCCCAGGTAACAAGCCATTCATCCCTTCTCCTGGCCTTTCTGTTCATACCAGCCCAAGCACTGGGCTTCTTGTTGGCAGTACTAACAGGACCACTGATCAGGGGCCTCTGTGATGCTGAATCAGACCACGGCTAGTTTATCACCTGCTACCTGCTCTTCGTCATGGCGCTGAGCTGCCCTGCCTCACCAGCTGCTCTCTTCCCGACTGCCCAAGGCTTCAGGCCTTGCTAACTGCAAGTTGGAGGAACAGAGGCTGGGAAGGCATTTAATGAACTTTCCTTAGAAATGGAGGGGGCAAGCTGCACTTCCAGAAGGCCCCACAAACTGGGTCCAGGAAGGCCAGCATGTGGATGCAGGATGATCTCGTGCCAGGGTTTTTCTTCCTTTCCATAACCAGAGGGTCAGGATGCTGGTTAGGGGGAGCTTGGGTGTGTACCCTAATGTACCCCACTTCTTTTGGCGACTATCCGTCTCTGTGTCTAATCTGGAATCCTTGCTTGCTGATGCTTCTCTGGGTGAAACATGTTTGATTTCAGCCTGTGGCCTGGGGAATCATCTCAGTAGGACGGTGAGATAGACTGTAACAGGACTTGGTGACACACCTCCGTAACAGTTACCTGACAGCCACCAAGCCCCCCACCGTGTGGCCAGAGAGGTAAGGGCTGGCCATCTTTGATTCTAAAGTGGCTGAGGGCTGCCTGCTCTGCGCCTCCTCATCCACATTCGCGTGGTACGGCTTGAACTGCTGCTCTGTGTCCTGCCAGGCAGTGGCCATGCCTCACAGCAAACAGATCGTGGCTCTTCCTGAGCAGCCCTTCGGCCGCCTCCAGCCTCTGGCTCTCTGGAAAAGGGTAGAGCCCTCTGGCTCAGTTTGCCTTGAATAGTGGGGCAGAGAAACTGCGCCCTTCGCTGGGAGCAGAGGACAAGGGAGAGGCCTGACTGACAGGGCTGAGCCCTTGGGGGTCTTTTGGAGGAGTAAGGAGCACCTGCTCCCAGGGGGCCCCGTCTGGGCTTCCCTGAGGGATCTCCTGGCCTCTGCAGCTCTCTGCTCCCTACTTGTGCCCTGAGGAGGTGCAGGACATTGCTGGCCCCAACTCCTCTAACCACTGAACATGAGCCTCTTTATTTCCTGCAGCTTTGAAGAGAGGGTCCACCAAGAGTTTCTGTCGCTCCCAACCCCAGGAAAAAGAAAGGGAGAGAAGTCCTGAAAATAAACCCTGCAACAATCTTCAAGGAGAGACCTGTTCGAAGGCCTTTAATCCCTTAATCCCTCTCAGATGGGCCTTGAGACGCTAATGGCTTTCCTAATTATTTCTCCTATTTTCCCATAGCTGTGAGGACTTCTGAGCGGGGAGAGAACTTCTGAGTGAGGGATGAATGAACGCCCACACCAAACCAGCTCTGAGTGGTTGGAGAGGTGGGGGGAGGGCCAGGAATGCCCAGCTGAGTGGTTGGAGAGGTGGGGGGAGGGCCAGGAATGCCCAGCTGGGGTGTCAGGCTTCCCATGGCTGACACCGGGCTTCAAGACACAGTGGAGAGTTTAGGACAATGAGGCAGTTGGGGTCTGTCCTAGAGAGCCAGGTGTGGGACTGGGGTTCCTTCAATGTGAATGGCCCATTATTCGGCCAGAGCATAGTTGTTGAGGGTCTTTTTGTGACCTCCCTCCCTATAATCACCCTGGGAGGGAGGTGATGGTAAGGGTGAGGAGAGCCTCTAAAGCCTCCTTAGAGAACAGTTGGCCATTCAGGCCTTTGACCCTTCTTGTCTCCAGTAGTCTAGGATTCAGTGATCTCTGTATGTGGGGGGTGAAGGGCAGCAGACATAGCCAAGATCTGGGGCCAGGCTTCTCCCCTTCAGTGTAGCCTTCTTTGGAAGATAGGCCACATTCCCAGCTACCACCATATCTCGGGCACCCAGAAGCCTTGTCTGAGCTCTTCAGACATATTTCCTTTGGGGTCAGTCCTACCTAAGAGCAGCCACTGACCCTTGACTCTGGCCTTGTTCTATTTTCATGCAACACTCCCCTACAAACTCCTTGTGGGGTCAGCCATCAAGTCTGTTTTCCATAGAGCAAACACAGCAGTTAGGAGATTTGAGCTAGATCACTTACTCAAAGGCAGGTGGGAGACTGTGTGCCCTGGAGTCTTCAAACACCAGGCAAGGCATTTACACTGCCTTGGTCCCGCCCCTCTACACCAAATGCTCCTTCCCCTTCCTGCGATCATTGGGTTTGCTCTAATTGCACCTCCGTGAAAGGAGACAGAACTTGGGAGGTGCTTGGGAGCTGCAGAGGGAGGAGGAAGACAAAGGCAGCCAGGCTTGCTGATCTTGACACTAGACAGTGGATCAGTGGTTACATGGGGGTTCCCCACACTGCTCCATTTTCCTGTGTATCGCCAAAATTTTTCTCAAGACAAAAGTTGGCTAAACCCCAACTCTCCTTATGTACCTGACTTTAAGCTTCAACTCAGAGCTGGCTTTCCCTGCCCTTCCCTTCTCTGCAGGGCTTATACCAAGTGTTTGCTGTCTGCCGTTCTGATTCTTGTCGGTCTTCCTCACAGGTCAGAGGTCATGGGTTCCAGTGGCACAATTTTGAACAAGCCGCTAGCCCCAACCTGCCACTCCAGATGACTTGCTGACTTAAGGCTCTTGCAGAATTGCCTCGGAGCAAGGCAGGGTCCTTCACATTCTTGGCCTGGGACCATAGCTGGAGGGTCCTTCCCTGGGGTCCTGCTGAGGCTAAGCATCCAGGGTCTCATCCTGCACCACTTCTCACTTTGCCACGCATCCACAGCGAGTGTGTCCACAGCGAGTGTGTCCTGTCAGGGCTGGGTGCGAGGGCTGGTGCCCCAAGGCCTCTTTATTCCCAGCAAGAGTGATGGCCTAGGAGGTGAGGAGCCCCTGCTGTGAAGCAGCCGACTTTGCAGGGCTGTTCTTGTTTCATAACAATTGTGAGAGCCACCACTGTGAATCCTCACTTCATGCCCTATGCCAGACCAAGCTCTGCACAGACATTAGCTTAGTTTGTTTTCCAGGAGCTCTGAGAAATATCTACTGTTTCTGTTCCCATTTTTCTGACGAGAAAGGTAAAGCAGCCTCTGGACCTCTTTTGTCTTCAGCTCAGCTGTACAGACAGTGGAAGGGAAAAGTGAAGGGTGTTGGGGTTCAGAAGGGGGCAGTGGCACAGCATCTCCCTGGCTGGCAGCAGACTTCTCTCTACTCACTCCCCAGGTCCCCAGGCGGGGACTTCCATAACCCTCTAGAGGCAGCAGAGAATGACCACCATTGCTGGCCCCATAGCTTGTTGGTTCTTCAGGATTCACCTGGTGAACTCAGGTGCTCACCCACAGTGCCAACTAGAGAGGTGGAGGGGGCCAATCCTGAGGACTCATGGGAGGATGGGGGAAGACTATAGGATGATGACCAAGTCTGCAGCCTGGGAGGTGATGAAGGGTGGTGGGGAGAGAAGGGCTAGAAACATACTGGTTCCTCCCACTCCAAGCCAGAACAATAAGGTGGAGCCTTCCTTCTCCCTTCCTCCTTTTTGTAGGAGAATACCTGTAAATTTATTAAGGTGAAGTGAAAAAGATCTGAGTGTGGGAGGGCCTCCAAGAGAAGAGGACCTTACTGGTTCCTTTCAAATCCAGGGATCCCTGATGTCCTGACCGCCACAGTTGAACACTACCTGCCCCCTTTTAATGTATTTTTATTTTTATTTACTTATCTTGAGACAGAATCTCACTATATTACCTTGGTTGGCCTGGAACTTACTACATAGACCAGGCTGGCCTCGAACTCACAGAACTCTGCCTGTCTCTGCTTCCTGAGTGCTGGGATTAAAGGTGTACACCCGATCCCAGACCACCGCCTCTAATCTTAGACAAAATTAACATATCTTAAATTAAACTGGGCTTGGAGGGTAGCTCACTAGGAGAAGGGTAGACTGGCACAGGCAAGACATTCCATCCCCAGTACAAGAAAAAGTCATTTTTGAATAAGCACTCATTTCACATGGGACAGAAGAGCCCTATTTACCTGCTTCTCATTGGGCTCCTGCCCTTGGGCCTCTTAGCTATAAAAGGAAACAATCACCCCGTGACCAGAGTGTCCATATATGCCCTGAATGTGTGGGGAGCAGCCGCTATTGCTCAACTCTCAGGGGAAGCCAGCAGGCAGAGAGAAGACTACAGATGAGTCACAGGATTGTTGGTGGGCAGAGAGAGGGCACAGTGTGTGCAGAGGCTCGGAGATGGGACACTGCCATGTTTCCAGGACTGTAGTGTCCTTTTAGTATGTGGGCAAAGAGGAAGCATGCAGACCGGCTGAACTAGACTCCCACCGTCTGCAGTCAACTGCAGACTGCGCTCTCTCAGCACCCAGAGAGGGTATGACTATCTGTCTCTCCCTAGGAAGAAGGAGGGATCTGAAAAGGGCCAGCCCTGGTCAGAAAGACCCCTGATAGCTAGCGGGCTGGCCTGGGTTTGCACAGGGATTCCCCAGACTTGACTGTGTATCTGGGAGGCTCAGTGCATCCTGACACTGACCATGTGCCCAGTTAGTGCTGCAGTTATGACGGCCTGCCTGTCTCTCTGCCTATGTGGTAGGGACCCGGCACCCTGCTTGCACAGGCTGGGCTCTCATCAGGCACTTCTAGCTAGGTTTTCCGGGTGGGCACAGGTAGGAGCAGAGCACGTGACTGTGAGCTTGAGCCGCTTCAAGAGAGGAAAAGACACTCCTGCCTGGCCCCTCATTTCTGCACCTTCTCACTCAACACCCCTACTCATTACAGATCCACAGCCAGGCCCTGGTTCACACCACTGAGCAATTAGATCGCTAGCACAGCCCCCACCCACCTGCTCCAGCCCCAGCACTTTGTTTCAGCTCTAATCCCTTAATCTCCCTCCATTGCAGGCTAGCTCTGGGGTTTTTGCCCTGCAGAGCCTCTTCCCTCCCTTTCTTCCCCCAATTAGGGGCCACTTTTTTTCCACAGAGAGCCCCTTTCTAGCTTGAGGCCTCCTGCCTACAAGAAGTAAGACTCTGTGCTGTCTCTGGTCTTGAAGTGAGTGGCTCCTTGTAGCGGTTTTACTCCACCTAGAAGTCTTTCCATAGGGGAGGCCGCCATCCTATGACCAGGACTGGTCTGGGGATGGTCTGGGACAAAGACTAGGGTGTCTAGGATTGGCTCCTCCTGCCCCTTTGTCTCTTCTTGTTCCAGTTTCTCTGCGTTCTCTGGACCTGTCTTCCTTGGCCCCTTCATAATGACTTCTGTTTTCTTTCAACTCATTCACATTGCCTGGGCCAGGAGCCACCAAGATCTGTCACCGTGGAATTTAGGTCAGAGTTCTGATTGGATAGATATCTCTTAGGAGTGACCTAATGTTGACTCCCTGTTCTCAGAGCCTTAGAGCCCCTCAGCCACAGAGGGGAGAGCAGAACCTCAAGTGTATGGGGAGGGACAAGGTGCCCCAGCATGCAGGCCTATCGGAGGCATCCTGGGAAAGGCCTGTTACTGTGTTGTTTGTCCTCAGATTTTCAGTCAGTGCTGAGGGCTTCCAGGGCCTGGGGGAAAGGGGCTGTACTCACCCCTCTCTAAGGCCTGAGAGGCTGAGATTGGACAGAGTCGGGCACCAATGCCCAGCTGCTGTCCGGAGTTCCCACAGCTCTGGTGCCAGTGTGTGAATGAGGAAGTGTGGGGAGGGTGTGAGAGATGGGACTCCCCACCATCTTTTGGCTGGGATCACAGCCAAACCCTGAGGCTCCAGGAAATGATGGAAATGGGGAGTAGCCATGGGGGTGGTGGGGGCCTACTGGCAACTCCTGCTGGATGAATGGATGACAAGGCCCTCTCTTCCCCAAGGCCTCTCCACAAAGGCCTTGGCTACACAGTTGAATGGGAAGCAGCAAAGAAGGGAACTGGGGCCACCCAAAAAAGCGAAGTTGTTCCCAAAGGCCTCTGCACTCCTAGGAGAAGGCCCTGAGCAGGGTTCCTGGCCTGGGCTCAGGCCCAACTTTGGCTTGGATCTGCTGTATGAAGGGGCAACTTTCTTAGCCTTTCTGGGTCTAAGTTTCTTCTGCCCTGGTTGGTGTTCCCTCCCTCTGGGTTTCTTTGCCTCTACCAACAGAAGTTCTTGAGGTTATGTAGGAAGAGCCGCTCCCTCTCTGCTTTGGGCAACATGGCCTAGGAGGCTTCTAAATTGCTGAAAATCAGTGAGTGGGGACCTGGGACTCGCGAGCTGTGGCCTGCAGGAGCCCTTGAATTCTCCAGGCCTGTCTGCCCAGGGCCCAGGATCCAGTGACACCTGGGACCAGGTGAGGCCTGGCCAGCACAGCCTCTCTCCCAGGTTCCTTTCATCTGCTGCCCTGTACATCCCGCAGAGCTGTCTGCCAGTGCACGGTTCTGAGCCTGGGCACTCTCCCACCATATCCCCCATGGCTCTGGCCTCACCACTTTTCATCTCTAATTCATTCCCCGACTGACCATTTTTCTTTGGTTAGTCCTTCTTAACGTCTAACCTTTCATTGAAGGTTGCCCCTCCCTAGGGGCTGGCCTCTTTCCCAAGCTACCCTACAACTGGAACCCAAGGGGAAAGGGAGGGGTGGCAGGCGCTATGGTAACCCTGAGAAGAGAATGCCTGCTCCGAGCTCATCTGCATGCAGACGGGTTCATCTGCATAGACTCAGTGGGACTCGGAGAGCATACACTTGAGTGAGTGACTGCCTGGTCCCACCCACTTCAGTCGGGGGGTGGGGAGCTGCTTTCTGCCCCCTTGCCCTCCTGACCCTGTCTGGGTCTGCCTAGGTCTTCCCATCACTAAAGAGCAGCCCACCCTCTGTAGCTGCCTCCTGCCTCTTCTTGCCTTTGTCTGAACCCCTTCCCTGGTCTGGACTCCTCATCCCTACCCACCCTCTACAGGTCCCATGAGCTTCCTAAGGAGCAGGCACAGGATGGGCTCAGTACTGGTCATCATTTCCTACCCGAGGTCCCTGGAGACCGGTGCTGCAGCCTAGCAGGAGGGGATGGCCAGTTTTCATTTGTCCAAGCAGGAAGCTACCCTCGGGGTCACAGTGGGTCTGGACAAGGCTGGCCTTGGAAAGAGCCCCTGAAATGGACCAGGAACACCTAGAACCCTGGTCAGACCCCAGGCTCGGTCCTTCTGGACGACCCTGAGCTCCTGGGTCTCAAGGGCTTTTCGGACACTGACACCCTGAAGACCCTGCAGCTGGTCCTTTCCCTCCAGAACATCAGCTCCTCTGTAAAATGAGGAACTGGGCCAGACCAGGGCATCCATGCAGGGTTAGAATCCACGGTCTGAATGTGAAGGCAGGCGCCTGCCTTACTCCTGAGCAGGCTAAGATGACTCTGGAACAGCCATCTTTGGGTGGTGTCAGGTGTGTGTGTCAGTGCAGGGATAGTGGTGGAGAAACACTAGTGTTAGGTGTGTGTGTGTGACAGGCAGGGCTGCTGGTGGAGAAACACTATAGTGTCAGGTGTGTGTGAGTGTGAGTGCGTGTGTGTGACAAGCAGGGATGCTGGTGGGGAAACACTAGTGTTAGGTGTGTGTGTGTGTCAGTGCAGGGATGCCGGCGGGGAAGCAGTGCATTGTGGGGTACAGTGGTGTGGAGGCACAGGGCATGCACAATTTTTGATTCCTGTGGATTATCCCTGGGTGGTCTTGGAAATAATGGCTGCCTCTTGGGAAGGAGGGTGGATGGTTAATGGCATCTCCTTTTCTTTTTGTGTTGTAACAAGTGTTATTACCCATGCTGTGTGTAACAGCATATTTTCTGTGTTTAGACAAATCTGGGATTCGAACTGTAGTTTTATGAAGGGATGGTGCTCACACAGGAAAGACAGGTGGCATCAGAGCTTGAAGCATGCAGTCTGGGCCCTGCTCACGCTCAACCCTAGTCTCCTAGAGGGTGGGAGTGTGTTTGATGTGGGTGTTAAGGGATCCAAGATCAAGGACAGAGCCCTAGCTTATTTCCTGGCTCCTCCATGCTCCCTTGATCTCTGTCAGTTCTTGTGGCTGAGAAGCCCTGCTTGTGGTCTGTCTTGCTAGCTCTAGACAATTCCTTTGGTGTCACTGAGAGCATCGAGAGAGAATTACAGCATGGGCCAGTGTGCTCCTCCTTGTGGAGCATCTGCCTCTTGCCTGATGTTCCCTTCGCTGGGAGGCAAGTTTATTGCTCTGATGATCTTGAAACACCTTCTCAGGAAGTTGTAGGCTAGCAGGAAGGGTGTAGGTAGGGGAGCTGTCCTCATACCACCCTAGTCCTGGTTAGGCTTCAGGGAGCCCCACCTGGTGTACTGCGTTAGTGCTTCTCTGTTATGGAGACCCCAGCACTCCCCAGTTCCCGCCCAGCACACCATAGGCACTACTGCTGTTCCCTCCACAACTCTTTATTGGACATGGGATAGGATTTAGGGATGCAGTCGAGAGACAACAGGAGAAACAGATGGGCTGGTGGGACAACTGGCTGGAAGTGGCCAGGTAAGCAAGTCCTCGTTCGCTCCATAGCGCCGGGGAGAGCTGCCAGTCCCTCTCTGAAGTCTGGGAACACATTTTGCCTTGCAGGGGAGCGCAGGGTGAGGTTTCAGGTCTTCTCTGACCTGCAAAGAGAAATTGTCCAGAGTGGGAAAAAGGCCTGTTATCTCAGCATAGGGGAACCAAAGGCAGGAGAATTGCTCTAAGTTCTAGGCCAGCCTGAACTGTACAATAGGTCCCCATATCAACACACACACACACACTCTCTCAGATACACATTCAGACACATATGAACACTCACACTCACAACACATACTCATGCACACTCACACTCATGAATAAGAGTACTCTTTAAACGGAGACCTCAGTTAGGAGCACATGGAGGAAAAAGTCCCCTGTAGGGTGGGGACAGCAGACAAAAGGCCTGCTGTAAGCATCTCCACCGGGCCACCCCAGAGCACCAAGGGCAGAATGTCCTGGATGAGGCTCAGATGCCAAGGATTCTAGAACTGCGGCCAGAGCCCAGAAAACTTGGTTATGAAGGCAAGAGCCGCGTAGGGGTATCTGACTTCAACAGCTGGATAGCGTCTTTTCCAGGCCTGCCTTCAACTCCTGCAAAAGGCAGAGCTTTCCTCAGAGACTCCTGTGCCATTGGGTCTGGATCACTGAGCTCTGGTCTACAGCTGAGCTCGGAATTTGCCCCACAGGAAATCAGCATTGGGAAGGAGGGAGCCCCGTGTGAAGCATTGCGACCTCTGATTGCTCCTGTGGACCTGGGGACAGGATCACTTGGATCTCAGCAGGGGCAAACGAACTGTGACAAAAGCCAAGCAGTAGCCAAATTTAGGAACCTTTACCCATCTGCTCCTCAGCCTTCACTCTCCCCGCCCCCCCAGTCAGGGAGTCTCTGTGAAACAGTCCTGGCTGTCCTGGAACTCGCTGGAACTCACAGAGATCTGCCTGCCTCTGCCCCTGAGTGCATGGCCGGCCTTCACTTCTAACAAGGGAATTCCAGGAAGAGGAGGGGATCTCAGCCCTGTCCCTGTGTCACCAGCTCCACTCCCTGTCACCCACCTGGAGGCTCCTCAGCCTTTCTCTCCTCAGTTGCTCTCCCCCCACCATTGCCAGCCCTTAACTTTGACCTTTACTGGAGGAACTGGGCTGAGAAGTCTGCATCTGCGTAGTGCTTCTGAGAGACTCCACCCCTAAGGTAATGACTACACTGATAAACTTTGGTTCCTCTAGGCTTGGGTCCCAGGTCACCTGCAGGCCGTCAGAGTGCTCCCCCATCCCCAAAGTTATTGCCTGACTGCCTCCATATTCCCCTGCTCCTTCCTGTAGCTGGCTGGACCTGGAGGGACCAGCAGGAGAGGCTGGTGTGTGACAGAGCCTGAGAAAGGGTTGTAGATGGGACAGGGGTAGAGCCTACCCTGGCTGGGGAGGAGCAATCCAGATGACAGGGTCAGCCAGGGTCTCCTAGCAACAGTAAAGTGGCAGGGAGCTGGGAACAATGATATCATAAATTACCCGGCCCTCCCACCCAGCCCCCTCTTGCAAGGTCCTTTCCCTCCCCACCTGCCTCTCAGCCAGCTGGCCCTGCCCAGCACCATTGCTCTCCCACTGCTCTCCCAGCCAGGCAGCGAGTCCTCACCTTCAGCTGGTTGATAGGAGGAGGACTGAGTTCTCAGGGACCAGTTGGAGCCTTCTCAGGAGCCCTAAGGTCCCATCAACCGGCCTAGGAAATGGCCCATGCTGGCTGCCGGCTCCCTAGGGTGCTGATAGGGGAAAGAAAGAAAGGAAAGAAAGTTCCAAAACATTGGGAACACTGGATGGAATCCCCCATGGCTTTTAATTGTTTTTATTACATTTTGGGGTGTGTGTGTAGGCCACGGTGCATGTGTGGAGGCCAGAAGACAACTTTTGGGAATCAGCTTTCTCCTTCCACATAGGGGTCAGGACATTAGTGCAAGTGCTTCTACCCACTGAGCCATCTCACTGTCCCCACACCCGAGTCTTTAAGGGGCACTTAAACTTCATACCAAGTTAACTAAGTCTCAGTTTCCATTTCCCACATCAAGGGACAGGAATTGCTTTAGACCCCGCCTTACCTTCATCTCGTCCGTGGTGAACTAAGAGCTGATGTGACAGCATATAGATGGTGACTGGATGGGTGGTCAGGAAACAGGATCTGCCCCCCTGCCTCTCCACCCCCCACATCCCTGGCAGCTGGAGATTGAACCAGGCAGTGCTGGCTAGGCAAGCACTCTGCCACAGAGCCACAGCCTCGGCCCAGACACAGGATCTGAACTTCTGGACAAACTGAATAACGTCTAACGCAGAGCCGGATGGAGTGGCCTATCTTGGTCATTGACATTTTTATTTCTTTGAGATAGAGTCTTACACCATGGCCCAGGATGTCTTTGAACTCATAATCTAGCCCTGATTTTGGGATTACTCATGTGTGTCACCATATACGGTCTCTGTGGTGCTGGGGAGGGCCCAGGGCTCGTGCATGGACAATCACACTACCAACCGAGCTACAGCCTTAGTCCTGGATGTGATGATTAATTTGGTTTGTTTTTTTAGAGACAGAGTCTCACTATGTAGCTCTGGCTGTCCTGAAACTTGCTGAGGTGACAAGGCTGGTCTTGAACTTATAGAGATCCTCCTGCCTCTGCCTTTCAAGAACTGGGATTAAAGGAATGTGTCATCATACCAAGAAATTTGGTATGTTTTTGAGATCAAGGTCTAACTCTGCCCAGGTTGGCCTCACACTGACCATTCTTCCGCCCCAGCCTTCCAGGGGCTGAGATTACAGCTGGGAGGCCCCACGCCTGGCCTTCCTGGCCATTTGCAAACACCAGATAGTGATACGAATTTTTAAGGACCTATCTCCTGTCCTTCAGGAGCCTGGTAGGAAAATCCAGAGAGGAGGTAGTGCCCTGAGTGCAAGATGGCAGCCAGTTGTCATAGCAACAGCGGAAGGAGTCTGGGTGGCTGTGGGGGCGGAGCTGGGATGCCAGCTGGTGCCAGATGGGCAACTCCACCATGCTCAGGTTCTCCTCCATATGCCAGCCTCAGCCTGGTGCTCCCTCCACTTCTGGAGGCCCCGGTGCTCTTGATGAGGGCGAAGGCCAGTGCCATTTCTCCCTGACTCTTGCTTGCATGACAAGGGACAACTGAAGACCTGCCCTGCTCGGAGTATCTCCGAACCATGGGCCCAAGGTTCCCGACAGATTCAAAAGTAGCTCACTGCTGACCATTCCAAGGGCCAGAGGATCAGAGGCTTGCAGGTCCTCATTCATTTCACTGAATAGAAACTCACTCCATAGTGCCTGGCTTGTGCTGCTTTGGAGAACAGAGAGACAAGTGAAGGAATGGAATCAGCTGTAGGAAATCTGGGAGCAGGCCTCCTAGTTACTAGATCACTAGTACCAGCAAGATGCCACCTCTAACACAGACCTGAGACTCAGACAGCTCCAGGCACTGGACAGGGACTTAAGGGGACTCCCAAGGCCCAGGCTTCTGGGAGACTGTTGCTTCAGTTCCTCCTCCCTCCTCTTACTGTGTCCCTCAATGTTCAGCATTGAACAGTGGACATTGCACGCTACCCTGCAAATGGCTATAAAGTTAGGGCCCAAAGGCATTGATAACTTGCCTCTTAATCCTCTACTAGCAAGTGAGGGAAGCCGGACCCTGTGTCCTGACCATCTGCCCAACCTTAACTCAGTCTTTTGTTGTCCTTCCTGTAGACTAAGCCCTTGATCTGCAGTCATTCGGCTGTTTAAAGTGTTCCAAACCCAAAAAGCAATTAGAAGGGCCGGGTAGTCAGTGAGGCTTGCTGATGAGGGAGAGGGAGGCCAGGAAAGAAGCTGTGTAAAGCCTGGCATCTTGCTTACAGGGCAACCTGTGAACCAGCAGCACTTCCTCTGCTCCCCTTGCTCTCAGAGAACCCCCTCAGACACCTTCCACTTTCATTAGCCCCTCCTTTCCAGTCTAGCATAAGTTGGCCTTACAGCCCTTGACTTCTTAAGTCTTTTGGTTTTTAACACGCGAGCCCAGAAACCATCACGTTGTACCCATGTGAGCCACCTGGAAGTTATGCACAACCTCTTGGCTAGGTGCCCTGTTCTAGCATCTCTGAGCCTATGGCTGACTTCCTCAAATCCTCACCATTAAACCAGCCTCCCTGCTTCAGTATCTAAGGCTCCACTTCCTTTGAGGGACAGGCAAGTCCCCAAATATACTTTTTCTTTCTGACAGCTACTTCCCATCATCTACCTCCCCAAGGTCTCTTATGCCTTGCAAAGCTGCTTGAGTATCCTCCAAGAAGCCACTGGGCACATTGCAGGGCAACCACTGGCCTGAGCTGAGTTGTGTCTGCTTTCCCACCAGCCTGCCCACTCCACAGGGCCATACCTCACATGAATGAGGTGTTCAAAAAGCCTTCTGACTGTAGGAGTCGACCTGGAGGCATAAGGGAGAGGAAGGCTTGGACACATGAGTTGGAACAAGGAGGAATGACAGGGTTTGGTGAGATGGGTTTGGACGTGGGGCAAAGCCAGACAGTGCTCAAGGTTTGAGCCTGGGGCTAGAGAGATGCTTCAGGGATTAAGAATACTTGCTCTTCCAGAGGACCTGGGTTAAGATCCCAGCACCCACACGGCAGCTCACAACTGTCTGTAACTCCTGCTCCAGGAGATTCAATGCTTTCTTCTGACTTCTATGGGCACCAGGCATATATGTGATGCACATATATACATGCAGACATTTATATACAGAAACTAAAATAAACCGCCAAAATTAAAAACTAAAAATTTGAACCTGAGGATCTACAGGTTTAGAGGGAAGAAAACAAGGGTGTTTTCTTGGGCACAAATCACATTAGTGAGCAACTGGACTCCCTGATAGGAACCCTCTTGAGCACTGCCACCCCATAGTAGAAACACAGCCACCTCCTAGTGTTCTTCACAGTAGAACCTGGGCACAGGTGACCGTTTCCGGCTCCAGGCTTGGGTGTGAGAGCTAAGGACAGGACGCCGGACAGTGGGTAGGATGTAACTCTGCTCTTCTGAATGGACCAAACTTAAGGAGATGTGAGAGTTTTCACCGTCAGCAGATGGTGGTAGAAGAGGGGGACATCAAGGGCTGACACCTCTGTGTGGAGCTGGCTGACCCAGAGGACTGAGTGAATGAAACCAGGAACAGTCTGTCGGCTAGAGCACAAAAGCAAGGCCTTTGCAGAGCAAATCAACATGGAATTGTCCACAGAGGGAGGACAGGGAAGTCCGCTGGCCCTGGAGACACTGTGAGTGGTCTTAGAGAAGGCACAGTTTCCAAAGAGCTGGAAGACAACAGTGGCCAGACTGCTAATAAGCAGGGTCCTTCCACAGCCCTCAGAACTCCTAGCTGCCGGTCTTCTCAACCCTGATTCTTCTAGCTCCCCTTTGTCTTGAGTCCTCAGGATCTGTACCCAGTGATGAGCTTCTCTACCCTGATGCTTAGATGCCGAACCTCATAGTTCTTCTGGGGACATCCCCTCCTTACCTCCCCCCCTTTATCTCCCTTTTTAATGCCACTGATAGCAACATTCAGGTCTGTCCCTGGTCAACCAGGAATTCTTCCCTGTAGTGTCATTCTCCTGCAGGTCCACCACCGGGCCTGGCTCTCAGCCCACGGCTCTCCCAGTCGGCCATTTTCTAAGCACCAGCTACCTAAGATGGCGGCTTCCCTCTTCCTATGTTTCCACTCCCACAGCCTCACATCCCACCCGGCTTTCTTTCTGAAGCCTGATTCCAACAAGGTGGGGGGCCCTGACTGAGAAGCCAAGGCCAGAGGAAGCAAGAGAAAGAAAGGACAAAAAGGCAGCCCCTTGGCATCTCTCTTTGGCATTTGAGTTCAACCCAGGAGGGAGGGCAAAAGGGAAGAAAGAGAGTAGTATGAGTTTTATTTCTACCCTCTTCCTGCCACCTCCCCACCAGCTCTCCCCCCACACTCTGATGAAAACAAAATCTCTCCCTTTCTCTCTTCTCCACCCCCCCACCTCTTTTTTCCTGGCTTCTACCATGAGCCTCCTGCAATGCAAATGAACTGTATTATGCAAATATATGCAAATAAGGCTTAACGAGCGGAAGGAGGGGGCAGAATGCCTAATGAGTAATGGCGAGGGTACAGATGGAGAGTGTCAGGAATGGCTCCCTCCTCCTTTCAGCTCCCACAGCCTGGAGGTTTGCTAAAGGCAGCAGGTGTCCCTTATTTCTGGGAAAGTGGAGAAGGCCAAGGTCCCAACACAGCCTGTCACTTCAGGTCAGGAGTCCGGGGTCGGAGACCATGAGGAGAGAGGGGTGAGGTAGAAGGCGTAGGTGCTCACTGTGTATTCTCGCCTAGATACTGGATATACCAACCCCCTGCCCTGTGGGCCTGGTTCTGGGTGCTGAGGGTGGGGCATGCAGAAACATGGCTTGGCTGTGCATTAGAAAAGAGCATTCTCAGGGAAGATTCCCAGGCAGACCCAGGTTTCTCCTAGAGATGGGGGTGAGAGCTCTTTTTGTGTGCTTTGGGGTTGGGGGTTGGGTTGGTTACTATGGCAACATAGCATAGAACACCCACCTCCCCAACATTCAGCCCCAGAGGACTTAGGGGTTGGGGTGGATAATGGATTGACACCCCTTGATGCCCCTGCCACCTGGCACTGCCAGTCGGGGATGGCAGCATCAAATATGAGAGAAAGGCCCTTTGTTTCTAGGCTCACGGTGTTGGGGGAGCAAGCATGGGCACACAGAAGGGCCTTTCCCAGGCCCTGTTCCCGTTTGCATGACTCCTGCTGGCCTCCGGAGACTCCTGGGGCCATCCACTGGCCTCTATTCCCTGGCAGATGGTGCCCCCTTGCCTTTCCTGCTAGGTAACCCTGCCCCGTTGCCTTCTGCAGGGTTTCCCTTCAAGCCTTCCCAGACAGTGAGAACAGTCAGCCCCACCTCTTCCTGGTTCTCATGGCTACTTCGCATTCCCAGACATACATCCTGTCCTTCTGTGTGTAAGGTCCCTTTTGTGACTCCTGCCAAAACTGGGCAAGGAGATTCCTAAAGGGGGAATCAGATTCAGAAAAGGTTAGGCTGGATTCAGGAGCCTGAGCCAAGTTTCATCCACCAGCTATGGATGATCTCTCTCTCTCTCTCTCTCTCTCTCTCTCTCTCTCTCTCTCTCGCTCTCTCTCTCGCTCTCGCTCTCGCTCTCGCTCTCCCCCCCCCCAGAGTTATATTTGACAGAGGGTGAGTGAGGTTGGCTGAGAGTCCTTTAAGCTTTAATTAACTGTACATTCTATGTCTTCCATGACTCGAATGGAATCCTTCCTACCAGGACTGTCATTCACTGTCCTCACCAAATTCAAGCCCAGTGATCCTGGGGCTACCGTGCCACACCCCTTAACCTCTCTCCTGAGACTTAGGCAGATCCAGAATATTGTGCTGGAGTCTGCAGAGATGGAGATCAGAGGATCTCCCGGCTCCTAAAGGGGTCAGAGGACTCACTCACCGCTGGGAGCTGTCCGCGGTGCTGGATGTCACTTGTCCTCACATCCTTGTCCACAGGGCAGAGAGAGGGCGGGAGGGTGGAACACCCACCCGCCCAGGGGAGAAGCTGAAGGGAAGAGAAGCAGAAACATTTGGATACTGTAAGAAAAACAAAAGGCAATTTTGAAGGAAGTCTCCCTGCTATTGGAGGGGAGGAAAGCGCTGGTGTCAACGAGACCTGAGCTTCCCGCCCCTTCATTCTAGATCTTCAAGCTCAGTGCTCCTCAGGATCCTTTTGAAAAATTCACAGGCACGTGCAAGGCTGAGTCAGTGCTTCTACCCTTGGGGAAGAGCAGGGCTGAGGCCAAAGGCAGACCTTTAAATTCCATTCTAAGTACTAAAGTCTCCACAAGTAATTTAGTAATAAAGATGAACAAGAGATTCACCCGCTGCAAGCATTATAGATATAGCAGGAGGCTGGGAAGAAGGTGAGTGTGTGGTCTCTAGACAGAGATGAGACTGTATCCATGGTGCAGATTCCAAGCTTTCGCTCCCTCTCTGATTTTTGGGCTAGGCCAAGCCCAGACATTTGTATGGGAGTGGAGGGCGGTTTTAGTGTGTAGCCAAGTCTAGAAGTCCTGGTCCAGAAGGAGGCAGATAAGAAAAGGTGTCTGAGCTGCTGGAGGGAGAGGTACCCTTACTGAAGGTAAGGACAAGGAAGAGAGAAGCTTAGGGAGAGGGACCCTGGGTCCAGTCTAGGCCCAGTCAGGTGCATGCTTGTCTCTTCTGTATGTGGAAACTCAAATCATACAAGACAGTGGGATATGCAGCGTGGCCACAGGGTGCAATCATAGGGACACGGGGAATGGGTGTCACAACCTGAGGATAAGCTATTCCCCTCAACCAGAGGGTCCCAGGGAGGCAGCCAAGGAAGGTAAACAGCAACAATGGTCCCTTTCAGTGTCCAGACTCCAGCCCTTCAGTCCAATTAGTAGACACAGCAAACAGCAATTCAGCCGCCTTCAGCCGCTGTCATAACAAGCTCAGAGCTGCCTTAATGGGGGATTAGGGTAGGAGGAGGGTGAGCCTGGGTGGCAAGGAGCCTCCCTTTTTTCTCACCTCTCTCCTAGCTAAAAACACTCCCACCCACCCTTCCTTTCATAACCGTGAGTCCCCCATTCTCCTCAAAAGCCCTAAATGTTCCTTCACTTCCCTCTCCTCCTCCCCTGCAGTGATTTGAAGCCACCATTAACCTAAACCCACTTATCTCCTGGGGGAGTTGGCCCATCTTGCCTATTGGTACAATAACCCCATCTCCTCTATTGTGGGGTCTTTTAAAAATTATTTTCTTAGCCAACGTCTCAGTGTAAACAAGCTGGCCTTGAATTCTGGATCCCCCTGCCTCAGCCTCCTGAGTATTTAAATTATAGGCATGACCCACTAAGCCCAGCTCCTGCTTTTAGTAACTCTAGAATCTGGAGGTTTAATGTAGCTATTGCTTACACATTATGTGTAGATCGGGTTACCAGCCACATATGTGCTTCCTGAGAAAGAACACAAAGTCAGACATGCCTGTGATCCCAGCATTGGAAGGCTGAAGCAGGAAGACTATGATTAGTTCGAAGCTAGCCCTGTCTACCTTGTGAATTCTAGGCCAGTTTGGGGTGAATGTAAAACAGTGCTCCAAAATGTGACAGAGAGATGTGGGTAGGAGGATGACTATGGACAGTGACAGGAGCCCCAGCTCTTCTCACAGGCTGCCAGAGGGTGCCCGCCCTGGCCTCCTTTAGTCACCCAACCTGGGCAGCTTGAAGGTAGTGTGTGCGTGCCATGCCTAAGACCAGGATTCCATGTCAGCTTCACAGAACAAAACCAAGTTTTTGTTGTTGTTTTGGGTTTTTTTTGGGGGGGGGTTGTCTTTGTTTTTTATTTTATTTTATTTAAGGTCTCACTATGTAGCTCTGGCTGTCCTGGAACTCACAGAGATCTGTTTGTATCTGCCTCTGAAGTGCTGGGTTTAAAGGCATGTGCCACCCCCAACTCAACAAGACCTTTTAGATGCCTAGAAGGGCCTGGGGATGTTGGATCTAGGTAATCAAGTAAAACTGATTTAGTTTTAGCTGGTTATTCACAAGGAAACTGCCTTCAGCTACCCGGACTGAGAGCTTTACAAAAGGACATAGGGCAAGGGCCTGAAGAAACGTGGGCCAGGAAAGTAGCTGAGAACCTGGAGAGAGGCTCAGTGGTTAGAAACTTTGACTGCTCTTCCAGAGGACTCAGATTCGATTCCCAGCACCCACATGGTAGCTCACAACCATCTGTATCCACAGTTCCAGGGGATCCAGCAACTTCTTCTTGCCTTCAAGGATACTACATATATGGTGTATAGACATACATGCAGGCAAAGCACCAACACACACACACACACACACACACACACACACACACACACCAAAAACAAAACTTTTTTCAAAAACTCTTGAAGAGAAGAAAGGAAATCAGATGTGAATCTGTTGGACGGAGCAAACCTTGAAGAACACAGACAGCAGCTATTCAGCCAGGCAGTCTGTGGCTCCACAAAGGAGGTTCTCAGTTGGGTAGTGGTGGAGCGAGACTGCCAGAGGAAACAGTTGTCTTGCGTAGTTCACTTGGGTAAGCAGGGTGCAGTACCAATACAGAGAAGAGAGAAGAGAGGGTTGATGAGCCGGCGCAGTGGCTCAGGCCTGGGAGGCTGAGACAGGAGGATTTTCATGAGTTTCACATAAGACTGTGTTATATTCTGTCTCAAAAACAAAAGAGAGACCCAGGGAGATATTTCAGTGGGTAAAGGTGATCGCTACCAAGCCTGGCACTCAAGTTCCTCCCCTGTGCCCACAAGGTTGCAGGGGAGAACTGACTCCCAGAAAATGTTCTCTGACCTAAAATGCATGACCACAGACACAAAACAAGTAAAAAGTTCAAAACAGATATTTTCCTAAAACATAAAGGAGAGGAGGGGACTTCAGGTGTCACTATGTTCGATTGCATTTAGTAAACTCCAGCTGTTTTCTGTGGGTTTTGCCTGCCCACATCCTAGCTCACCAGGGAGCTGTACACACCCAACCTCCTCCCAATTCCCACACTGCTGACTGCCCACAGTGAGACAGCTGTACTTCACAGTCACCTGCTGCGCTGCTGAACCCCACCCACACATCCACCCCACCAATACAACCACAGTGTGCACTTAAAGAAGACACAAGCCCTGAAAATCCACAGCTTCCCTTCCCTAAAACCTTCTGTTCTCTTGGGGAGCCTGTGGTCCAATGTGCTTGTGGGAGACCATAATATAAAACCATTGTGGTTAGCAATTGAGGCTCTAAGTCTCCTGGGGATGGGCCCCTGGTGTCCAAAATACACATTTCTTTTTAATTTTTTTTTTGTTTTGGTGTGTGCATGTGAGGAGGGGCTAGGCTGGCCAGAAACTTGCTACGTAGACAAGAATGACCTTGAATTCCTGGTCCTCCGTCCTCTACTTCCCAAGTGCTGAGATTATAGGCCTGATGGAACCCTGGCTGCCCTGGAATTTTTTAGGTAGCCTGGGCTATACACTAGCAATACCATACAGAAAATATTAAAAACAATAAAGATAAGAAAGCGTATTTTTACTGGTGCTTCTCCTCTGCCCACAAAAATTCCTAATAACAGTGAGGGTCCTCTTCTTTCTACTTCCCTCCTCCTCAAACCCAGCTGGAACCCTTGGGTCTCACTTCCTCTAAGACAGTCCATGGAAGGAGCTTTGGGCATTGAGCTGTTGAGTAGCTTCAGCTGCTCACTTGGGTCTCTGTCACCTGGGCTAAAAGCACTCCTTGGCAGCGGCAGATGGTGAAAATGAGAAAATGAGAAAGGGGGCATGTGGCTCTGAAGACCATTAGCCCAGCCTAGAACAAGCTCCTCTTCTCAAGAGCCTTCTACCTCCCCTTATAACCAAACAAAACAAATTCCAAGCTTAAAACCACAAGAGGCCCGATAGATTCTCCCACCCCAAAAGGCTAAAGGAGACACACAAGGGCAATGGACTCCCAAAAGCTCCAAATTTTGAATTTGAATTCTCCAATACTTCTCCTACATAATACAAAATTGAATCATAATCTTCTAGGTGTAAAATCAAGTCCTGGGAAAAAGGCACTGGAGTCTGGGCAATGACATTTCTCCCAGTTTTTCTCCTTTTTTTTTCCTACCCTTACAGCCCGTTGTCTTCAAGGTCAGGTAGTCAAGTCCAGTCCAGAGCTGTAGGTTTCTTCTCCACGTAGAAACCCTCTTTTACTAAAATATTTAGGTCAGGCCAGATAAATAGATTCTTTTTGCTGGAGCCCCAATTAATCTCTCTAATTCTTTGCTTTCTCTGGGCACCAGGGCTACACATTCCTTTGTGTTTGAGATCCTCAGAGCTCCTCCAAGAGTGAGGCTAGAGCTGGAAGGTAAAGACCCGGACTCTGCACCTTTGGCCATTAAGTCAAAGCGGTCTGAGAGAGTCTTATTAAACTTCACTCAGGTCCTGAAGGTGCAAAGTGAATGCCAAGATTCTGCCCCCACCCCACTGGGGCAGAAGATTCTCTGGCCATCCCCCACGCTTGCCCTGGTGTGTTGTCGCATGGTCCGACTTCCTAATGAGTTCTTGGTGTATGTATATTTTTAACCTGTTCCCACCTAGACAATCTCAGCTCCCAGAAAAGCTGGGGGCTTCAGGGAACCCACCAAAGCAAAAGCCAGCTTTCTAGAGATATCCTACGAACCTCGAACTCCACCAGTCGCTTCGAAGAGCCAAAGGGAAGCTGCTCACACCAGTCGCCCGCTGCTGCTCCCTGGAGGTGTCCAGACCAGGAGGGGTGCTGGCACGTCCCCCACAACCTTGCAACTAGATTCCAACGACTCTGTCCCAGGAGCAGCTTCCCTGGGACTGAGACCCGGACTGCTCCGTTCTGACCAGGCCTCCAGAGGCGACCCCAACGCGGTTTCTTGCTTTCTTCTCATCAGTGGGTGGGGACCTCGAAGGTGGCCTGGGCTAAGCAACCCTTGAAGACGATGATCCGCCCCAGCCCCCCAGCCTCGTGGGATGCCTGGCGCGGCTTTCCTTCCTGCATGCAGCCCTGCCGCCGCCAGCGTTCCAGGCCCTCTGCGCAGTGTATGGGGTTATTTTTACTTTCGGTTATCTAGCTTTATGAAGACTCCACACCACTCATACAGCTAGATAACCAAAGATAACAACCAACCCCGCCTCCTGGCCGCCGCCGCCTCTTCCACGTAGCCTTCCGCAGCCTGGACCTCCGCAGTCCCGCGTAGCTCGACGGCGGGTGGGGGACGCGCGTGGTGTGGAAGCGAAGAAATGGGGTCCTGAACCTCATGCACTGACACGACGAGACCTCGAAAGGCGAGGAAAGGATGCAACCGCCGACGGTTCTGAGGTCGGAAATCCAGACTGGATCCAAGCAGCTCCCAAGCCTGACCGCCCATTTCCCACTCCCTTCCTCCTCCATGAAGAAGCGGGGTTCCGCCAGTGCAAGTGGAAGGGCTTCAGGGCCTTTCGTGCTACCCGGGAAGACCGCAGGGGCCGAAGCAGAGGCCTCCCCCACCTCCCCGGTCCACACCCTACTCTGGAAGGTGGAGTCTGAGCTCCGCGTGGGTGCGGCAGAACCGAGCTCGCAGAGCTGGTCCGAGCTGCGTATTGAAGCAGAGCCAACCAAGAACCCCGGGACGGGAACCCCAGCACTGGGGAATCCCGAGGCCCAGAGGAGAAGCCTGTGGCTGGCGGCGGGGTGGAGGGTGATACCAAGATTCTCCGGCGAGTCTCCCAAGGGCAAAGACCCCACCCAGAGAGATTTGGGTGAGCAGTTAGAATGTGGGGCTGTGGGAAGGGCGGAGGGCGGCCAGCTAGGTCGCCGAGCTTCGGACCCATAGAACCGCGAGAGCCGGGTTTGTTAAAAAAAAAAAAATAGCGGAAATCACCCAGGGATGGGAAAATTGCCGGGGATCTGAGCAAGAGATGCCCTTAGTTGCTGACGGGGGCGATCTGGACTGAACCGACTGGAAGGAGGTCCAAGGGCCGAGCAGAGGATGTGGGGCTCTGTGATCGCAGGTGGCGGACGCGCGCTGGACTCTGAGGCGCTTCCCCACCTCGTGCCCCACGCGGGTCAAGCCACTTACATCAAACCTAGGGTGCCCAGTGGCGCTGTCCTGTGCAGTCTTCCGGCGCGTTTCCACCCAGGCAGCGCCACGGACGTGAATCGAGGGTACCCGGGCTTACCAGGTGACTGGGTAGAGCGGTAGGCGGCAGGGTGGAGCGGGATCTCGAGTCCCAGCTCCCTCCTCAGCCTTGGCCGCTGCTCTGGCGGGGGCGCTCTTAGGCTCAGGACTTTTCATTCATCCCTTCACACTCCTTCCTCAGGCCAACCTCTGATTGGCTATACCTGGTCTGACGTCACTACTTCATTCCCTGCCCCTCCCTCCCCGCCCCTTCCCCCCCAGGCCAGTCCAAGGCTGGCAATTGGGGTGCCCCTCCCCCAGAGAATGGGGTGGGGTGGGGGAACCAATGTCTTCGTGTGGATCGTTAGCCAGCCTTTTGGGGCCTCGCCTACTACCCGCCTGCCACGTTTGTAATCCACTGGCATTCGCGGTTCTGATGGCCACCCTCGCACTTCTTGTAGGTCCTACATTGTCCATTTAGGCCCTACAGTAAGTTGCACCAGGACTAGTGCGCAAAGATAGAAAATAGATAGGGAAAATTCCCTCAAAGAGAAGTGGTCTTCTGTAACTTCAGCACTGAAGAGGTTGAGGCAGGGGTATGGCTTGGAGACTCAATGGGTCCCAGCCCCCTCCCAACAGAGGAGTCTTTTTTAGTTCTAATCCCTCCCAAACCGTGATCCTAATATTTAGGAGGAGTAAGGATCTCTTTTGTTCAAAGTTTTTTTTTTTTAACTCAAAACACCGAAGGAAAGATTCTGCAGTTTGAAACTCCAGCTGGGAGACAATGGGTGAGCAAAGAGCACATTTCTGCCTTCCAGGTGGCAGCGCCAAGGTTCAATGAGAGGAAGGGTACCACAGCTGAGAACTCAGAATATGGTCCCAGCCCTGGAGGCTTAGTCTTTCCGCCCCCTACCCACGATCCTCCAGGCTCCACTGCAGGGCTCCAGCAGGAAGGAGCTCTCCAGCAAACCTCAGTCCCCATCCTCAACTGTCTTCACCTGGCTCTCAATCCAGTCCAGCTAGATGGTCCTTCTCTTTGCCGGGGACGCAGAAGGCAGTTGCTGTCGGACAATATTTGGGTTCTCGCTACAGCAACGTTCTCAAAACAAGTCATGGACCCTCAGAAGTTGCTGCATCTGCCAGGGAGCTGCCTCCGTCTTCCTACTCACGCTCTGCTAGGTCCCTTCTATAAAACTGGTTCAGGTACCCAGAACCTGCAGGCAAGGTTAATACCAGCCAGCTCCCTTATCCAGGCCTCTAAAACCAGCAAGTACACTTGGGGGACCATCGTTTTAGCCCCTGGGCCTGTCCAGCTTTTCTTCTATCTGCTAGTCCACATACAGCCCAAGACAAAGCCGAATCTGTGTGTTGTTTGCCTTGCTTCCTTGGAAGGTAACGTTTAACTTGGTGCTTCTCCCCTGAACAGGAGAATATCTGAATATTCATTGCCATTAATGTTGGCATGGGGTGTGGGTGGGGCAGATCTGAGTGAGATAAAAGCCACCGACTGTTTCCCTGTCAAAAACGGTGATAGCAAACTGGAGCAAGAGGCCTGATCCCTCCAATGTCTCAGGGCCCGGTTCAGCCATAATTCTCTGTCAAACCTCTATAGTATCTTAAGGCTCTTTTCCAAGAGAGGCTAATTAATTAATTTAAGTACTGAATTAAATTAAGCTCAGGGCCTCACAGAGGCTAGCCGAGTCCTCTGCCACAGACTTCCCCCAGACCTCTTCTCACTTTCTCTTTTGTGACAGTCCCTAGGTTGCTCGGGCCAGCCTTGAACCTACTGACTTTGGAAGTTTGATCCTCTTGCCTCAGCCTCCCAAGTGCTGAGACTGCAAGCCTGTAGCACCAACCCCAGTTAAGAGAGAGGTGATCTGGGAGCTTTGCTGCTCTGAGTGCTTTACCAGCGGTGGGGAAGGAAGGACAGAGGCAGAGAAAGAGCCATACCCCGCCCCCAACATGCCCTTATAGATCAGAATGGGGCACCTGGAGGTTTGGAGGATCCTGGAGCTCTAGTACATTTGCAGAAAAAGGGAGCTCACCCCAAATACTCTCTAGGCAGTCCCCACTCTGAGACCGGTGCTAAATGCAGACCCCCAAGTCCATCCCCACAAGACTCTTCATGTTTCTCCACCATGCCCTTGAATATTTCTCTGCATGCCACCTCACACCCTGTGATGCCTGGCACACACACATCCCGTGCACACACATCCCATGCACACACATCCCATGCACACTACATCCCATGCACACTACATCCCATGCACACACATCCCATGCACACACATCCCATGCACACACACATCCCATGCACACACACATCTCATGCACACTACATCCCATGCACACTAAACTTCTCTACATACTGGCCAAGTACCCCAAGAACATTTGCTCTTCCCACAAACCCACTTAAAAGCCCCTAATGCACCTTTTCCCCTCTCCCTCCCTTCCCTGCACCTAGCAATGTGCTGAAAAGAGCCTTGTTCCCTAACTCAAAAGTTCCCCTTCCTTCTCACCAACTTCCCCCTTCCATGGCCTCTACAGGGCTCAGCCCCTTGCCCTGGAGTCCTGCAGGCAATTAGACCACTCAAACTTCCCTCTCAACCATAGCTGTGCTTTTGCTGGGAAGAGGAGAATACACAAAGACCTCCTTGCCCAATGTCCACTCCCTTCCCATACTCCTAATGGCCAAATTCAGACTCAACTGGGCTTCCTCAAAATTAACCTTAAGGAAGAAATGAGCACACTTAGCTTGATTCTGAAAAATCTCCACACAGCAGATACAGACAAAAGCCCTGATGCCTCTTTATGATGGTTTTGAGTTTTCCAAGAGCAGTTCAGTCTAATGGTATCGAAATTGAAGAGACTCTATCTCACAAAAGAATATGAAGCTAGTCTTAGCTGTCCTGGCCCCTGCACATAGAATGCCCACCTCTGCCCAAAGCCTGAGGAAGCGATTTTTGTTCTGGCTCACAGGACAAGCCAGCATCACACAGCCCCTTTCAGGAGTGCAGGCATCTTCCAGCCAGTGCAAAAGGTACCTGTGCTTGGAGAGGAGCAGAGGACTCTTGGCTCCTTTTAACTGGGATCAGTCTGTGAATAGCTCATGCTCTTCCAGCTGGAAACAAGATGCCCCTTCAAAAGTGTCCCTCAAGAGCAAGGAGGCTTTCTGACATATTCTTCATCCACAAAAAGAAAAGGTAGGTAAGGTTCATGCAGAATATATGCAGAATATCTGAGAAACATGCTTGTGTCAGAGGAGACCATCTACCCAGGAGAAGCAGCAGACCTGCAGAACTCACAATCTTTCCAGAGGGTGAGAATGATTCACCAGTCTCCTCAAAGGGGTCTCAGCTGGAGCAGAGCCCTCTCTCTCTCTACACAAAGCAACCTCATCTCTGGTGGGTCCTTCTCTCTCGGGAGGTTCTGGGGAAAGCACCCCAACTCCTTTTGCTAATGACAATCTGAGTGTCCCAGAAGCCTTCATTTTTGGGGGTCCCTGGGATCAAACCCTGGACTAGGCAAGTGCCCAAGCATTGAGCCACAGCCAAACTGAAGTCAATGTACCCCATCCACAGCTGCTCCCCCATTTATTGTCTGTGTGTCTGAAGGGCCCACAGAGAAAGGAGCATGGTTATGCCGTCTGGATTCAGCCTTTTGAGTCTATGTATACTTTGGCACTAAAGTAATTTTTTGAAATAGGCAGTTAAATAAAAACATAGTTTCTTCTTGTTCGCAAGGTGGGTTTGCTTTAAAGATACAGGTGAGAGCTTTATCTGAGGGCAAACTTATTTCTGAGGAAGACGTTATTATTATGACCACTATTAAATATTCTGGTACTGAATATTTTCAATGTCTGTAGAATTGTGGCAAATTAAAGTAATACTTGGCAGTTAAAATGGTAAATAATGTTTTTTAAAAGGTCTAGCCATATGCATAGATGATGTTAGGATGCCTGGAGGTTTGATCTTGAGGAGGTGGCCACTGAGGACCCAACCTTCCTCCTCATAAGAGTGGGAGTGGGGCTGTGAACCCAGCCTGTGACAATACTGCCTTTCCAGAGACTCCTGGTCCCTCCACAGTCTCACTTACCTATCGTCCTGCTCCTACAATGTCAGGGAGGTAAGACAAGGTGACAGAGATGATGAGGGGGTTAGCTTATTCATCCATATCAGGCTCTTTCCTTAAGACCTTCCATGGTCATAAGCATGGGTGTGTAAAGGTGTAACACAGGGCTGCCATCTCAGGCACAGGCATGTACACTCACACCCCATTAACTCAGATAGCTTATGTGGTGACTCCGTGGAGAAGCCTAGCAGTATCACCTCCCAGTTCTTAAAGGTACAGGACCTTGCATGCCCACTCACTCAGCTAAGGGCCTGGGGGGCTTTCATTCCAACTTGCACTCCCCTCCTGGCCCTTCCGCCACCCTTGTAGCAATCCTTGCCTCCTCAAACTAACCACTTCCCCCACATCCTCCTCTCTTCCCTCAGGAGGCTGTGGAAGAAAGGGAGGGTGCCCTACAGAGCCATACCTTTCCTCTCCACGCAGAACCAGATACAGGGTGGCCTTTTGTCCCCAGGCTGTGTTGTTGCATTGCCTCTTAGCCTTGACAATGCAGGTCATACTACAGAAGAGACCAAAACCAAAGACTGGAGCCTGGGAGAGACAGCAAGTAGGGCAGAGAGCGAGCAGGGAGAGCACCCAAGGGAACAGAACTAGCTTTCTTTTTTCCTTCCCCACCCACACCACCCTCAAAGCAAGGAAGGAAATAAATACCCAAAGTCAGAGATGCGGGCCGCCTATGACGACATCGATGAACGGATGAAGTGAACCGGGCCGCTGCTCCTGTTGAAGGGAGAATACAGAGTTTAGTGCTCTTCCCCAGGACCAGCAGTCCCCCCAATTCAATCCTCAGGGCTCAAGTCTGCCCAGTTAGGCCAACAAAGGACTGGGCACTTCCAGGTCTTTCAGCTCATTTCTGCTGAGTGGCTCTGCCCTCACTGCCTATCCCTCCCTAATACAGCTCCAGTGCCAGTGCCCGAGGTGAGCCTACTAGGAGGGGCTCTCCCAAGGCAACTAAAAGCCCACCCAACCCAACGCCCTCTCCTCAGGGACTGCTGCCTTTCTTGGGCTATGACAGTGCCTAGGTGGAATGAAGGGCCTGGGCTAGGGATCTATTTCCGTCCGCACTATAAACATTCTCAGTCATAGCTAGGCCTGGTGGTGCACACCTGTATTCCCAGCACACAATAAAATGGGGCAAAAGGATCAAAAAAGTTCAACACCTTAAAAAATAATAACGAAACAAGATCTTTACAGCCATCTCTGCCCTCAGACCCTTGTATCTCTCAGGATCCGGAAAGACATGCCATGAATGTCAGTTTTCTTCTTTTTCATGTACACAAAAGACATGAATACAAAGCAATGCTTATTATTCAATGTTTGGTGTGGGGCTCCATACATATTTCACAGTGTCTCTCCGGGTCTTTACACTTAGATTACATTAGGGTTTAAGGGACAGCATAGTTAACTCCTAAACAGATGCAATTCTATACGAATTCTAATTTTTTTTAAGTCAGGAAGGAACCTAAATACAGAAGAATTTGGGAGAGGAATAAAAGAGAGCTGGGGAGTGAGAATGAGCCTTAAACCAAGTCGGCTTTCTAGGAGTGTTCTGCATGCACTTTTCCTAATTCCCACACTCAGGGGTGCTCAGCTGACCCAGCTCAGCTGCACTGGAGGTCTCCATCGGTAACTGTGATAAAGTACCCGCCTTGCCTCCCCTCTCTACTGACCTGTGAGAAGGCAGGTAGTAGGGCAGGGAGGCACCTCCTGCTCTTTTGACCAAATTCAAAGAGAACTCAGCGGTCCCTCTCTTTACCCATGGCTGCCCAACCAGCCCACCCCAGGCTCACACAGGGTAGTGTTCGAAGCCAGCCCAGTGTTCACAGAACATGTGTGTGCACATGTATGGCAGCTGACAGTCTCTCCTAGGAGCCTAGTCTCCTCTGTGTATCAAAAACAGCCTGTCGCTGAGGACTTGGGGCAGGAGAGTGAGTGCCTCTTCCTCATATCCTGGTCCTAAAAAAAATTAAAAACAAAATCCAAAATCCACCCCATGAGCTCTATTAGGGTAAAAGTGAAGAGAGCCCCCCAGCCCGCATCTGCCTTCACTGCCCGTCCACTCATGGGGACACGATGAAGAAGAATAAATTTAATATAAATTCTGTAAAATGGTTTTGGGGTTTTTCCTAAGTCTGGCGTCCACTTTCCTAGAAACATGATACCTTTCCTCTCACCCCAAAGTCCCACCTGGCTTGTTCTTCCCTAAAACCCAGTCTCCGGGACAGAGGGCAATTAGAGGGAAAGAGGGCCGACCTGGAGTCCAGGTTCAGAGCCTCTTCCCCGGTCCTCTCTGCGCTTTCCTTCCTGCCGCTCCGGCTGCATTAAGACGTTGGCCGCGTCTGGGGGACTGAAGGGAGGGGCGGATTAATAGGATCAGTAGCGCTGTGACCCTCCCCACCCTCCCACCCCAATCTCATTGACTAATTTACTGAGCTCTGGGCTGGCAGGGGCTGGGTAGGGAGAGAGATGGGGGGGGGGGCTTTGGCCTGGGGCTGGGTCCTTGCTTCCAGCACCGGATAGATGGCCCGGATGCCCAGGGGTGAAAACCTGTGGGCAGGAGGCCAATTCCACACACGCCTCCTTGTCGCCTGCCTCCTTCTACGGACCCTCCTAAATCTTCACCAGCTTTTCTTTCTGTGATTGTGGTACCAGCCTCCATTAGCCAGGAAGAAGGCTAGGTTTGGATGCTGGGACTCCTACGCATCCAAACCTAGGGTATCGCTCCCCAACCCTAGCCCAGATACCGGCCTGGGTTAGGACTCTCCCTGGGCCCCAGGGGCTACTTACCTTGCCTCGGCGAGGAGGAGAGGTGAGACGCTGGGCGGCCGCGGGTCTCTCCCAGTTCTTCTCCTCTTGTGGAGTGTAGGATGCGACTGGGTACCGCTGACGTAGCAGCTTTTATCCATTCAGGAATTTCGTTTGCTTCTTTCTTTCTCTTGCTGCTCTCCCTGGAAAGCCAGGAAAAAAGGGGATGTTGCCCTATCTGAAACCGTGACCACCACCAAAATAACAGCCTGCCCCACCAGCGTCACCTCCTCCTTCCCTCTCAAGCCTCTCTCTCTCTCTCTCTCTCTCTCTCTCTCTCTCTCTCTCTGTCTGTCTCTGTCTCTGTCTCTGTCTTTGTCATCTTCACTGCTTTCTGCTGGCTTTTCTAACCAGATGCAGGAAGAAGGGGCCAAGGGACACTATTGTTCCTCCAAGCTACCCCTGTCCCCCAGCAAGGAAAAGAGAATTAATGACAGAAGTACCCTTGTCCCTGTCCCCAGGCTTCTTTGAGTTTTAATTCACTTTTGAACTTAAGGCTTTGATTGGCTGTGTATGTGGGACTGACAGAGACTCACAGAGACACCCTTTGCGTTTGAGGCTGGGGTGTTTACTCCTCGGCCACCTAGCCCCAACAACTGGACTGATCATCCATTTAGATCTTGGTTGTGAAGGAGTAACTGGCCACTGGAAGATAAAGGCTGGACTAGGGACAGGGGCCACCAGCTCTTGGATGTCTAGACAGGAGGGGTGGGACCACAGGCTCCAAGTCGGAGATGAATTATCTTGTTCTTGGAGGACAAGAGCGATTTGGAGGTTGGTTTCCAGGGCTGGGGTTTAATATTTGGTGGAAGAAGGTGAGGCCCCCACAGTACAATGGTCGGGGTTCTTTTCTTTCACCCCACTCTCAGCCCCTCCCCCTTTCTCCCTCCCTCTCTTCCTGGCCTGCATGGGAACTCGGTCTGAGCTCAAAGTGATAGACAGCAGGCCTGCATGCTAATGAAGTTTGTCTCAAGTTCATTGTCAAAGCCCCCCCTCCCCATGGCCCCTTCCCTTCACTCTCCTACACAAATCTCCCTCCAACTTTTGTCCCACAGATCTGGAGGCCACTTGAGTCTCTGCTGGCTGGCTCCCCTCTCTCCCCCTCCCCCTCTTCTCTCAGTCCCCCTTCTCCTCACCACTTTCCCCAAATGGGGAGTGTGTGTGAGAGGGCTTTCTTCTCCGGCGCCTTCCCAGCCACCTCTGGCCCAAGCTTCACTAAGCCCCAAGGAGGAATTCTGAGGGCTGAAGGGACAGTCTTCTGACTGTGGCCCCCCTTCCAAGTCCCCTATCCCCAACGCAGCCCTGTCTGGCCCAGTCTCCCCATTCCAGGGCAGCCGCCCCTCCCCCACCCTCCCATCATGATTATTTCACTCCTTGATTACCTCTGCTTCACTAGCTCAGGAATAAAGATCCTTTGAGACTAATTTTGCACCCGCACCCCTCCCCTCCCCTCTCCTCTTGCCCAGGCTCCCGTTAGCTCCTTTCTCACCGGCTGGAAGACATTGAGTTCCTTGTCTAGGGAGCTGGGGGGTTGATAGGAGGGGGTGCCAATGAAATGGGGGGGTCTCTCCAACTCCAGGAGGACGTGTCCAGCAATCCAAACCTGTCCTTTTGTTTCTACAATCTCTTCATACCGTCGCCACCCTCTGGAGCTTTCCTTTCCCCCAGTAACCAGGGGCTAGGGAAGGAAGGGGAGGACCCTGTATTCACCCCACCCTTGATTCCAGGGAAAGACGGGAGAAAAAAGGGGGAAAAATTTAAATCCCCCCTCATTAGCCAGAAAGGAAGCAAAGGGGGATAATTATAATTAAAAGCAGACAGCTGTGGATCCTGTCTTTTATGTTGCTCCAAGCCTCCGCCCCATTTCTTCCATCACCCAGAAATCTGCCCCCTGCTATCCTGGTCCTAGCTCCTGCTGGGGAGACAGGAATAGGAACAGGCCACTCCACTTCCTGTCTCCCAATGACACTGTTTGGAAAATCTTCTTAGGCCCAGGAAATACTGTCTTCCTCTTCCTGGATCATAACCTGTACCTCAAAAGGTGGATCTATGGGAGCTGGGGGCATTCAGATGAGAAAAACCAATTCACGAGTGTGGGGGAATCTTTGCTTTTCCTAAAAAATAGTCATCATATTCATAATGGCACTGATACTCAGAAGGAACTATAACTCGGAATGTTTTCTCATTCCCCTTTGCTTGGAATTGCCTCAAAGCATAGGGAGGGACAGCTGAAGGCTGGAGAGCACAGGATAACAAAGGCTCCCAGGCTGGAGTACACAGACACAGAGACAAGCCTGCTCACTGTGGGGTGGAGCTGCAAGGCCTATTTCTGCTATCATACGTATTTATAGAACTTGAGCTTAGGCCAGAACAGCAGAGTAATTGTAGCATCATTAGCATATATGCAAATCAGGCAACCTATATACACTGAATGGAGGCAAATTATTATTTATTCTCTTCCCTTTCTCCTTCCTGGCATAAGCTCTGGTTCCTTGTGTAGCTGCACACCAGCAATTGTCTGACATTGTAAGAGGGAAAGGTAGCCTTGGAGGGAGAGACTGAGGTAGGGGCAGCAGGGGAAGAGCACAAATGATGAAAGTCGGCAAGAAGGGACAGAATCGGTGTGCAGACTGAATGGACAAAGGGGGTGAGAGATAGGGATAGCCTTAAGGCAAAGACAGAGAGGAGTGGTTCATAGCGTGTAGGGGTCAGGCACAGACCATCTTGATTTGGGGAGCACACAAAAATCTATGTATCTGGGCTGAGCTGGGGGGTACACCTCCACTCATTGTAAGCCTGGAGACTGCACCCCCAGAGCCATCCCTTATCAAACCCTTTTCCCTTCTATACCTGGTAAGTGGCTAAGACTTCCAAGCAGTAGCTCCATGGACACCCTATAAACCAGGACCAAGGCTGACCTGAGAGCCTTCCTACCAGGGCTGGGCTGGAGAGCTCTCTGTGCCCGAACTCTCAGTCTCTGCAGAGGTGCCCACTATCCCACCACCACCCCGCCCAGTTCTTATTCCACCCCCCACCCCATTACTCAGGGTTCACACCACCAAGATTGACAGACTAGACTGTTCCAGGTTTTATTAATTTCCCTGTTTGTTATTTCTAGGACTTGATGGACGGGATGGGACTTGTCTTCCTCTGCCTTGCTGGCCCTGGATGGCTGTGGAGCACCCAGAGTGGCATCAAACCCTGTTCCCACTGCTCAGAAGGAGCCTCTAACTCCGACTGATTCCAAAGTTATTTAAATGTTTTCTATTCATTATTATTTATAGTGAGGATTGTCCCTGCATGCACACGGTCAGAGGACAACGTGAAGGAGTGGGTTCTCTCCTTCTATCCTGTGGATCCCAGTTATGAGCTCGGGTTATCAGCTCAGCAAGTGCAGCAAGTGTCTTAATTTACTGTGCCCTCTCAGCCCCCCCCCATTCTTCTTTTGACATCCCTAGAGATACCTGTCAAATTCTCCTCCCTCTCCCTTTCCTTGCCCATCCATCTGGTATCTACAAAGCCTTTGCCAATGAAGTCACATTCTATAAAGGCAACACAGGAGAGGGGTCACTGAAATCAGGGAAGGGTCTGGAATGTCCCTGAGAGAAATGCATATTAATATTCAAAAAACCAGGAGCCAAAAAAGAGGCAAAAGGAAACAACCTCGGGGGTTTAATCAGATGTTTATGCAGAAAGTGAACCTGTCCTCATACAGGGCTTGTCACTCACGACTTGAGCATCTGGCTACCCTCACTTCTGCAGCCAACCGGTTTCTATCTGGTCATGCTGAGTGGAAGAACTGTAGCGCTGCAGAAGCACAGTGAAAGACTGAAGAGCGGGAGGACAGGAAAGCAGGAGAAACATGCAAAACTGGGGCAGGTTACTGCCCTGGAATGAGAGGGAGAGCCTAGGAGGCACCTGAAGCCCAGCCAGGGGGGTGCTGAGCTTTCATTCCCCACCCCTTAGGAGAGACAGGAGAGGACCCCTTCTTCTGTTTTGTCTAGAAACTGGGGAGCAGATTGCAATGACATCAGCATATTCTATTCTGCACTCACCTGGATCACTTGATGCTGGAAGGATGCCTTCCCACACTGGCTCCACACAGGGGGCTCAGCTAGCTTACGGTCTATATACTTTCCTACCTGTCTAGTTCTTCCATGTGAACCTCTGGAGCTGCACAGGTGAGAAGATGCCTTGTGCTTATCTTCCCTCCCAGCACTCCTATGGCACAGCAGGAACTGCACCCGCTGGTCTTCTGCAGGGCTTCTGCGAAGCAGGTGCTCCTGTACTTGGGACCAGGCTTGTATTTTATCCAGTGGCATCCATACACATCAGCCAGCTACCCTCACTGCCACTGACCTGGAGCTCATTTCAGACAGCCCTTCACCCTCCCTAAAACTGCCCAAATTCGGACGCTTGATTATATATATTAACTCTACAAGAATCGATGATAAACCACCATAACCACATAGTCTCCTACACCCTACAGCAAGAGAAGCAAAGACTAGCATGCGAGCTTGTAATTGGTCCCCAGAAGCTGGAGAGGAGCTTCCTGCTCTCCATCTCCCCGCCTGTGTCAGGATCCATAGTCTGTACACATGACTTCATTCCTAGAGCCATAGGCATCGTGGGGGGTCCTGGTCAAACACTAGCTCTGTATTTGATACAGGTAGGATAGCGTTCCTTCAGGCAAAGGCAATGGTTGTCCACTGACTGTCTTGGTGCAGTGTTGGCAAAGGAAATAAATCTGGTTGGGTATATGTGGGTGCTTTGTCCCTTTCCTCTACCCCTAGTTCTGCCCCTAGTGTCACCATTACCACTAAGTTAACACTGAAACATGTCCCTTACTGGGTGTGAGCAACTTGGTTTAGCTGTCTGTGCCTCGCTTATATCCTCATGATAGAGTGCAGTCAGGTTCTGTGTGTACAGTTTGGGGCTTCATGTAATGTGTTGATCGTGTGTGTGTGTGTGTGTGTGTGTGTGTGTGTGTGTGTGTGCAGAAAGTTGGCTTGTATTGGCTGTGGCATTCCCAGGTAGCTAGATGTAGGAGCAAGGGCTTGTGGGCCTGAAGACCCTCCACCCCTCTAGCCCCCACCCCAGGAGTCCAGTTTCTGCTCTGTCTACCCGGCAGGCCAGAGCAGGCAGGATTAGTCTGCAGGGGGCCCCTGTGGTTCAGTCTTCCGCAGTCAGCAAAGTCCTCATAATGGAGCAGTGTGGCGTGGAGTGGACTGGCCTTGCTAGGTGCTCTGGGTGGAAGAGTGACGGGTGGGAGCACTGAGAGCCCGCGGGTGGGGACGGGAGGAGGTTGTCCCTCGTTGACCTGCTCTCCCTTGCCACTCACAGAAGACGCTGCAGTATGTTGGTATGTCAGTCTCCAAGAGAGTCCGGTCCCTGAAGTGGGGAGGAGAGAAAAGTCAGAGAGCCGGGGCTTGGGAGCAAGCGGATGAGAGAGATGTGTGTGGTGGTGGTGATCACCTGGAAAAGGATTTAAAAAAAAAAAAAGCAGAACATTTACTTAGAAAGAAATAAAACATTAAAACAAAAGAGACATTAGTGCTAAATGAAGCAAGAAAAAACGAACAAAGACACGTTCGTTCCTTCGTTCCTTCGTTCTGTCGGGTTCTGTTCGTTCTGTCTAGGCTGGAAGCTGGGCTGGGTGGGGCGGAGGGGGCGGGCGATGCACCTGCCCGGAAAGAGCCTCGACGGGGCGCTGGAGGCCGCGGGAGCCCCGGAGTCCAGTTGCTCGCTAGCCGCACTCGAGACCTCGCTCAGACGAAGAACAGAGTGCCAGGGGCGCCCCAGCCCAGGGCGCGGTGGGGTACGGAAGAACGGTCAGAGGCTCGAACCCTTAGCAGAAGCGTCGCCGGCTCCCGCGGTGTCTGACAGAGTGGCTTGGCCCCGAGAGAAGGCCGTGGGGGCGGGACCGCGGCCGCTCCCGCACTTTCGTCCCCAGCAGCCCAGTTCTCCCGGACGCTGCGCCCTCCGCGGCGGGTCTGGCCGCAACCCCAAGCTAGGCTTGGCGAGCGGACGCCCGGAGGTGGCTCTGCCACCTTGCTTCGGGTCTGAAGGAGCCGATGGTGTCCCTGTCCCTGCACTCTGCAGCCGGGACTCTAATGCTGGATCAGTCCATTCTCCCCGAAACCCGAGCAACGCGCGCGGGGGGGGGGGGGGTGGTCTTTCCTGTGGGATGAGGGCTGCCATCACAGCAGGCTCGTAGTCACTTTCCCGGGGTCTGGTCTGAGGTTCCCCCAGCCCTCTCTGTAAGAAAGAAATGAATAAATGTGACATTAAATAAGACCAACCCTGAGCTGGTAGGTCAGTGGACTTGTTCCCAGAAAGTTCTGGACCTCATCAAAACGAGGGATGTTAGTGCGAGTGGGTGTGGGCCACTCTCTTGCTTCTGCTGGGGGTTCAGGGAACCCGCAGGGGCCTGGGTTGGGGTGACCGGCGGTGCGCAGATGGGAAAGGTCATACTGCCCTGCATAGATCCTCTTCGTAACCGGACAAAACGGTGGGAGAAAGCGGCTTCCCAGGGTGGCTGGCCGGGTGGTGGTGCCTCTTCTCACTCGTTCAGGAATGTCGCATGGACTTTCCATTCGGTAAGGCGGCTGGGTGGATGACTGTTCCTTGCCGCCCTTCCTCTCTGCCTGTACCCTGCTTCTGAATCCCGTCTATTTCTCTCAGATAAATAGATATGGCATACTGTAGCTCTTTTTTAAAAAATTACATAAAACAAAACAATTCACAGTACATTGAAATAGCCTGACATAAAATGATTCCTCTCAGGGCCTCTGCCTGAGGCATCTTTTAGAAATGACACTCTCTAAAACTCTGGGCTTTTTCTTCTTCGTCATGGAGGTGCTGAGGCAAGCCTGCTAAGCAAGCACTGCACTGGAGCGGCACACGCAGCCTGGATTGAGGCGTCTTCTACTGGGAATAGAGTCTGCACTGTGTTTAACACCGACAGCAGCATTATTATTTTGAGACAGAGTTTTGCTTGTTGCCCTGGCTAGCCTTGAACTCACAGCAACTCTTCTGGCTTAATAATTTGTATTTTGTTCCTTCTTTCCTTTGGGTGTGTGTGGGGGTATTGAACCTATGGCCTCATGCATGGCAGACACTCTACCACTGAGCTATATCCTTAGCCCTCACTTCTTTTATTTGTGAATTTATTTACAGAGAACTGTGAAGATGGAATATACTTTTATTGTGCTTTGTTTTTTCTTTTTGTATTTTTTTGCTTCTTTGTGATAATGTTCACATAGCCCAGGCTGGCCTCAAACTCCTTCAAGGTTAGCCTTGAACTCCTCATCCTCCTTTTTCTACCTTCTTAGTACTGGGGTTACATGCACCTGGCACTATGTTTAGCTCTATGCTTTAGATTTTGTTTCGTTTTTGTTTTTGTTGTTTGTTTAGTTTGTAGCCTGGCTGTCCTGGAACTCACTTTGTAGACCAGGCTGGCCTCAAACTCAGAGATCCTTCTGCCTCTGGCTCCCAAGTGCTGGGATTAAAGGCATGCACTACCACTGCCCAACATGCTTTAATTTTTTCATAGTCAAAGTAAAATCTATAAGTGTACTTAAGTTCCAGGGAAAGGTAGGCCAGGCATGGTGTGTATGCTGTAATTCTAGCTTGGGGAGACAGAGACAAGAAGACAGTTCATAAATATGAGGACAGCCTGGTCTACATAACAAGTTCCAGGCTAGCTCGAGTACATAGGAAGAACTTGTCTTAAACAAAAAACAAAAAAGATATTTGAAAAATGTCTTAAAATGCTAAAATAGATAAACAAGATGTTATTCAGTAAAGGGAAAATACAGACTTGTTTATCAATTTGAATCAACTTTCCAGCATAACGTTCTAATGATGGGGGGGGGTTTAAAACTGATGAGACAGATACAAATTCCACTGGAATTGACAGATGTATGGTTCCTAGCATGTTCCTGTATTAGGAAGACAGAGAGTAAAATACAAGGAGCGGCAGACCATGAGGAAGAGCTCTGAGGCAGGGAGAAGATGACAGGAAGAGAGCAGGAAAGTCTTGGGTGTGGAGGTTGTTTCAATCCTCTCGCTGACCTGGATGACCCACCCTGTCTGGCTCCTCGTTCAGTGCCAGACCTGAAATTCTGTACCTCTACCATTCTGTATAAACTGCAAGAAGTCACAACCTCCATCAGCACCTACAGTCCCCACCGTGCCTGGCACCTGGAGGACCTCCATAAGGAGCGGGAGTTCTTCCAGGCTAGGGCAGTTTGCCACGCCTGCCTTTTCTAGCCCTTCCGGTTCCCAACCCCATGCCCCAGTAGCGGAGCTCTCCCTGGGGTCTGCTGTACAGCGTGGAAGAGGAGATGGACCTGGGCTATAGTTTTGGAGATGCTGGGGAGGACATGGATGGAAATCTTGAAGCGGACAGACTGAATTCTAAGAGTTTTCTTTCCTTCCAAGGGTGACATTATTCCCCCCCCCCCACACACACATACCCTGGGCTACTAGGAGGGTATGGGGACACAAGCAGAAGAAAAGGGAGCATAGAGGGCCAGGGTCTAACTCCCCCCCCCAAGCGCTCCAGAGCGGGATTCCACCGCTCCCAGAGGGGTCCATTCTAACAAGGTGCCTCTCTGCCGGCCCCTCCCTCCCCAGGGGCTGAAGCCGCCAAAGGTTCTGGAATATAATGGATCATTTTCCAATTTACCAGGGTCTTAGAGATTACGCCGCTAATCCCATCAAAGACCATCTGCTTACATTGTCCCTCCTGAGCCAAAATAAATAGATCCTTTACTCCCTCCACTTCAGCTCCTCTGGGGTATTTGTACCAGGAGAATGGAAAAGGCCCACCCCACCCTCCCCACCCCCCCAGCTGAGCCCTAGACAGAAAGGCAGAAAACAAACTTGCTTGTCTGAGGTGTGAAAGGTCACCCTGTGCCTGACCTGCCTACTTCCCAGAGAGCCTTCCCTGGTGGGAATGGGGAGAGGGGCGGGCTAGGGCTCCAGGGGTCTCTCAGGATCAGCCCCCTGTGGAGGTATGGGACAGGCTATTCAGTACCCCACTGTCCTGCTGTCTTTGCCTCGAGGCCACCTTAGCCCAGGCCAATTCTGGGTTCTTTCTAGTCCTTTCGCATTGTTCCCACCTGACACTAGTGGGACATAATTGCTGAAATCTGGCTTTCATCCATCCCTGCGCAAAATTAGGGGGAAAGAGGCACAAAAATCCAATAAACACTAATTTGTTTTTATCTTGACTCATTTCTTCCCACTTGCTCAGTCACCTGGTTAGTACTCTTGTCTAGAAGGGCGTGGTAAAGCCGAGGGGAGGTTAGGAACAATATTTCACCAGTCTCCTGGGAGCAAGCTACTGGAGTTGGAGGGTAGACATGTGAACTGGCCTTTGGGAATGAGATTCTAATGTATACAGGACGGACAGGGAGCGGTGCTGGGAGACGGGTACCGTAGATGTGCTGGCTAGTTTTATGTCCACTGGACATAGTCTAGAGCCTCCGTTGAGAAAATGTCTCTATAAGATTGGGCTGTAAGCCTGGCGGTGGTGGTGCACACCTTTAATCCCAGCACTCAGGAGGCAGAGGCAGGAGGATCTCTGTGAGTTCGAGGCCAGCCTGGTCTACAAGAGCTAGTTCCAGGACAGGCTCCAAAACCATAGAGAAACCCTGTCTCGAAACAAAACAAAAGACTGGGCTGTAGGCAAAACTGTAGGGCATTTTCTTAATTAGTGATTGATGGGGCAGGGCCTAGCCCACTATGGGTGGAGCCATCTCTGGGCTGATGGTCCTGGGTTCTATAAAAAAGCAAACTTGAACAAGACATAGGGAGCAAGCCAGTAAGCAGCTCCCTCCATGGCTTCTGCGTCAGTTCCTGCCTCCAGGTTCCAGCCCTGCTGCAGTTTCTGTGCTGACTTCCTTGAGTGATGAACACACTGACAGAAAAAAGAAATAACAAAAATGAAGATAGTGATTGTGGTGGGAAGAAATATAAGACAGCGCAGACAGAGCTGGTAGGGCCTTACTGGAAGGTGGTCAGGGAGTGCACCTCTCAGAACAGTCTGCTCTCCACTTGTCTTCCCGTGAGGCTGTTTGTACCTCATTTTATTATCCAGCCATTCCTGTGAGCTGCTTTCTACCTGTTCAAGGACTTTAAGGGGCAATCTGAAGAAGCCAGTCTTCCCAGCTCTGCCAAACAAGTGCTGATTCGGGCTGCTGGGCTCCTTCCAGCCTTCCAGCTGTGTGGTCTCAGGGTGCCCTTTGCCTTCTGACTCCCCAGAGGTCAAACCTGTCCCCAGGGCTGCTCTGAAGTTGCCTCAGACTTCACACCATTCCTGCTGCGAAGTGGGGCAGGGAAGGAGCCCAGGGCAGACGTTAGGAGGTATCTATCCATTTGAGAGAGTTGATGGGAAGTTTTGAGGTTTTGCCTTCCAAGACAAAGGATGAACTCCTAGTTCCTAAGTTAATTCATTTGACAAATGTTTGCTGGGTACCTCCATATATAAGGCAGCAAGGGAAAAAATAATGATCTGGGGGTGTGTCATGGCTGAAGAGTGAAAACAGGGACATAAATTATTGCTCACAAAATATAGGTAGAAATTCTGTAGAGAAAATTTAGCACATGTCTGTAATTCCAACACATGGCAAGAAGACAAAGCGTTTAAGGCTGGCCTGGCTACAAGCCAGGAGAGAGAGACCAGTTAGAGCCAAGCAGAATCAGGATGGCTTTGTCATAGACGGTGTATGAGCTGGAATGTCTTTGAAGGATGCGTGTGACACAGAACGCACAGGGTGTGGGAGAAAGCAGGCAGCCTGAGAGGCCAATTTCAAGATTTCAGATATCTAGGTACCCATCAGCCCATGATGAGCACTCGCGTAGTGACTGCTTGTGGTGCTCCATGAATGGCCTTATCAGACGAAGAGAGGGGACAAGTGCTGCTGAGCCTAGCTCCATCCGAACAGAAGGCTGACTGAGGAGACAGCACCACCAAGAGGAGCTACTTCACCTCACCTGTCCATTGTCTGTATCTTAGAATAGAGTTCATGGTGGACAGTAGATGAGATGACCCGACCTTGTGAGGTGCCTAGCAGATGGGAGGAATACTTCAAATGACTCTTGCAAAAGAGAGTGTCTCCTGGGGTGAAGATTTGTGAGGAAGAGTCTGTCTTTAGTTGTTAGACAGCTGCCAGGAAGAAGAGGGCCGGACTTACCTAACAGTACAGAAGCCTTTGTGACTAGGAACGGAAAAGAGGTAGGTTTGGGTGAAGTGTGCAGGACAACATGCAAGCATTGTGGTGGTCTGGGATCTCAGGACTGGAGAGTGGAGGCAGAAAGGACAGAAGTTCACAATCATCCTCTGTGCTGGTTAATTCTGTCAACTCAACACAGATCAAGTTATCTGGGAGGAGAGAATTTCAGTATAGAAGATGCCTCGTTAGACTGGCCTGTAGGAGAGTCTGCAGGGCCTTATCTTAGTTAATGGCTGCTGTTGGAGGTCCCAGCCCACTTGGGGTTCTGAGGTGCAAACTGAGCATGCCATGGGAAGCAAGCCAGTAGGCAGCATTTCTCCACGGTCTCTACTTCAGTTCCTGTATCCAGATTCCTGCCTTGAGTTCCATCCTGACTTCTCTCAGTGACGGATTGTAGTGGGGATGTGTAAGCCAAATAAACTTTTTCCTCCCCAACCTGCTTTTGGTCAGGATGTTAACAAAGCAATAGAAAGCAAAGTAGGAGGTTGTGGTGATTTGAAGAAGAATGGCCCCCAAGGTTCATACAGGCATGGCCTTGTTGGAGGAAGTGTGTCACTGGGGGCAGGCTTTGAGGTTTCAAAAGCTCCTTCCAGGCCCAGTCTTAATCTCTCTGTGTGAATTGGGAAGTAGCTACTCCAGCACCGCACCTACCTACTGCCAGGCTCTCTGCCATCACGGGAGTGGACTAAGCTGTAAACAAACTCCCAACTACATGCTTTCTTTTTTAAGAATTTGCCTTGGTCATGGAGTCTCTTCACGGCAATAGGACAGTGATTAAGACAGACCAACATGGCCATCAAGGTATGAAGAAAGAATTCCTCTTTGATGGATGAGAGTGTGGGCAGTTGCCAAGCTCCTTTTTTGGTTCATTCCTCTATCAAGGGGCTAATGCATGGCTGAGCACACAGTGCGTGCTTAGAAAACTGTCTAATGGCCGTCTGTCTGTCTGGAGCAGAAAGGGGGTGAAGCCGAGGAACACTGTGTGGCCAGATCCCAGTTTCCTGACTGTGATGATTTACTCAGTGGCCGTGGCTTCTGTGCTAGACCCACTATGGGATGGAGAGGAAAATGAAGCTCCCCGAAGAACGCGGCTATCTGTGTTCTAGCTGTATGAAGACATCAGAGAGGCTCACTGGAGCTTGTCCTGAGGCAGGGTTGGCCAGGCAACACTTTCTCAGGGAGCCCCTGTTTGATTTTAAAACCTCCTGTTGCTCATTCTGCCTCAGCAGCGTAGATTCTGGCTTCTACCTATGTGTCTTCTTATCCCCATTTCTCATGCCAGGTCCGAGTTTTCCTTCTGAGAGCTGTGGAACTCACTTCAGGGGTTCTGAGACGAACTCTAGGTGTTTGCCCTGCTGGATGTGGTGTCCTAACACTGGAGGGGAGTGAAAGACCCTCTGTGGGAAGAGAAGCAGGGCCCAAAGCCAGGGGAACACAAAGGAGGCCCCTTTTTGGGGCAGCCCGGGACCAGTCTGGTTTCCCCTTCTGCTGCTTCGTGCTGCCACCTAGTGTACCAAGGCTGAAAGTGTCCCCTAGGGAGGGCTCACGTTCGGATACTCCATACATTCTCTCATTCACATTTCCTTATGAATTTTCTGAGAGGGGACCTCATACAGCCCAGGCTGTCCTAGAGCTTACTCTGTAGGTAACGATGACCTTGAACTCCTGGCTCTCTGCCCCCACCTGCTCAGTACTGGCTTATGGTGTCACGCCCAACTCCGTTCATTATTTTATTTACAAAATCACTCAACTTTTCAGAAAAAAAATCAAACTTTCCCTCTGGTGATGTGGGGCATTTCAGCACTCCGGTGTTTCTGTAAAGACCCGAGCTCTTGTGTATGGTTCGTGCTTGTCTCCTGTTTTCAGTGGGGACAAGGTGTTCTGGAACTCTCCTTCCAGCAACTGCACAGGCTCTGGGCACGAGTGTCCACGGAGGAAGGGGACACAGGGTGAGAGAACACGAGTTTGACCTATTGGTTCTTCATAGTTCAGGGTGATTTGGCTTGGTTTGTATCTGTGAATTTGTTTATTGTTGTTTGTTTGTTTGCTTGTTTGAGACAGAGTGACCCGGAACTAATGATGGAGCCTGCACAAGCCAGCCTTAAGCTCTTGGCAATCCTGCCTCAGCTTCCTAAATGCTGCATGCAGATGTCCACTAGAGCACCAGACTTATGTCAGGGTATTCCATTTTCTTATTAGTGCCCAACTAAGCCTCATGTAGAAGGAACACCCCCTTCATAGGCAAAACAGGGGAATAACCATCCTGTGCTCAGTGGGCTAAACCTAGACCTAGAGAGCTCCATGCTGGTGGAGCCCTAGTGGGGAGAAGGTGCCAAGGCTGTCATCCCAAAACAGAACATCCCAAACTCTTCTCTCCAGAGGGATAAGAGGTGGCCAGAAATCCGAGGCTGGCTTTCCTTGTGGGACAGTTGTGCCTTCTGTGGCACAAATGCTCCTCCTAGTGGCCAAGAGCACTGTCCTCTGGTAAGGGGGATGTGAGCCCAATGAGGCAGAGACTAGGAAGCAGTGAACAAGTGCATCAGCGTGGGCTTCCAGGAGGACAGACACTGGGACGGAGGGGAGGAGATAAAGCACCCGCTCCCACTTACTAATGCCCTTCCTAAGAGTTCTCAAAACTCCTCGGCTTACTGGGCATTGTTCTAACATCTTTACCTGGTTCGTATTGAATTATTTTCACTCTGTGAAGTCCTTGTCAATTCCAAGCACCCCACGGAGTCCGACAAGAAGTCATGGTGGAGCTAGGGATTTTATCTGGGAGCTCAGAGCAGAATCACTGAGCTAAGTTAGTCAAGAACTAGGACCTGCAGCAATGCTCAATGGTTGAGAACATTGGCTGCTCTTCTGGGAGACACAAGCGGTGCACAGATGTACATGCAGTTAAAACATGCACAAGTCTTTTTAAAGATAGATTTATTTATTTATTTCTGTTTGTTTATGTATACAACATTCTGCCTGCATATATGCTTGCAGGCCAGAAGAGGGCACCAGATCTCATTATAGATGGTTGTGAGCCACCATGTGGTTGCTGGAAATTGAAGTCAGGTCCTTCAGAAAAGCAGTCAGGGCTCTTAACCTCTGAGACATCTCTCAGCCCCACATGCAAAAGATTTTAACACAAAAATTAATATATAGTAAAATCAAAATTAAAAACCACAGACAAGAGCTATTAACATCAGAGCCCAAAAGAAAATTAACCCCTCTTGTTAGGGGTATATCCCAACACCCTGGGAAACACAGCTGTTGAAATAAGAGCGGCGGAGCTGAGTCCCCAGCACCCAGCCGCCTGCATGGCTAACTTTATACCCAAAATAATTACACGGAAACTGTATTCTTTTAATCACTGCCTGACCCATTAGTTCCAGCCTCTTATTGGCTAGCTCTTACATATTGATCT
>NC_022022.1:503580-510027 GCF_000317375.1 Microtus ochrogaster
AGCATCCTGTTCTGTTTTCTCCGCCTACCTAAGGGTTGGCCTATGAAATGGGCCTAGGCAGTTTCTTTATTAATAAGAAATCATTCCCACATCACACAGCTCACCTTATAGAGCCCAGGTGCAGATGTTAACAGGTTAATGAGAACTGTCAGACATTTCCTTGATTAATTAAAAGGTAGATATCATGCATGGCTACATTCCTATGCTGTGTTCTGCTGGGGTCTAAATCTAATTCTTTGTGTACATTCGTCACTGAGCTGTGCCCTCGACCATCACCAGCACCTGCGGATACTGTGCACCTCAAACACAGTGCAGTGCCTGTCCTCTGAGAAGGCAGGACACTATAGAGAGAAAGGATGTTACAGATCACCCCAGAGGTGTTTGTGGAAGGGAAGGTGGGAGCACTAGGAGGTCTGACAAGGAGTTGAGGGCCAGGGGGTACCTGGACTGGACTCCTGCAGAAACAGCAGGGCCGGTGAGGCAGCTCAGCAGCGAAGAGCACTTGCTGCTCTTGCAGAGGACCAGGATTCAGTTTCCAGAACTGACATGGCAGCTTACAACCATTTATAACTCCAGCTATAGAGGCAAGACACTCGCTTCTTGCCTCTGTGGGTATTGCATATATGTGGTGTACAGATACACATGCAGACAAACACCAACACACATAAAAAACTGGTGCACTCTGGAGTTGGACTGAAAGGTAGAAACTCAGTCCTCAACAAGACTCATTTAGGACTGCAATGTTCTGAATGAGGACAGTGCCCATAGGCTCAGGTGTTTGAATCCTTGGTCCCCAGATTGTGGAACTGGGTAGGAAGGATTAGGGGGTGTGGCCTTGTTGGAGGAGGTGTGTCCCTGAGGATGGGCTCTGAGGCTTCAAAAGCCCACAACAGGCCGTCTGACCGCCTGTCTCTGTCTCTATGTCTCTTGTAGTGATATTTCATTTGTATTTTAATAAATAAAGCTTCCCTGAAAATTAGAGAGTAAAACAGACACCCTGGTCCATCTTACAAGCACACACCTTTAATCCCAGTAGCCACACTAGTTTGCCATAGAAACCTGTGGTAGTGGTACACGCCTTTCATCCCAGAGCTAGAGAGGAATATAAAACGGGAGGAGACAGCTCTCTGTCAGTCTCACTCTGCGATTCCTGGAGGCAGGATCGCCATTTCAGTCTGAGATAGAGGTAAGAGCCAGTGACTGGCTGCTTTGCTTTTCTGATATTCAGGTTGAACCCCAATATCTGTCTCTGGGTTTTTATTAAATGTGCTACAGTCTCTCTTTCTCTGCCTCCTGCATGCAAATTAGGGTGTAACTGCTCCAGCTCCATTCCTACTGCCGCCGTGCTCCCCACCATGATGGACTAACCCACTGAAACTAAGCAAATCCCCAATTCAATGGTTTCTTATGCTTTCTTTTATAGGCTGCCTTGGTCATGGTGTCTCCTCACAGCAAAAGAACAGTAACTAAGGCAGACTTTTACTAACAAGGAGTGATGTTCATCTAGTGTTCTTTGTGTGTGTGTGTGTATGTGTGGTGGGAACCAGAGGTCAATGTCGGGAATCTTCATATAACTATTCGGCATGATCTTATTTATCACTGCTCCTGAAGACTGAGATTCTGCTAGACTGACCAGGGAACCTCAGAGAATCCCACTCCTAGCTGCTGCCATGCCTGGCTTTTATGTGGATGTTGGTTATCCCAAACTCAAGTTCTTAAGAGTTGTGCAGCAAGTATCCTTTGCAATGAGCTACCACCCAGTCTGTTTTTAAATATGTATGGAAGTATTTTTAGATATTATATATGTGTGCTGGCTAGTTTTATGTTGACTTGACATAAACTAAAGTCATCTGAGAGAAGGGAACCTCAGTTGAGAAAATGTCTCCTTAAGATTAGGCTGTAGATTGGCCGGTTGGTGGGGGCGCACACCTTTAGTCCCAGCACTCGGGAGGTAGAGTGCTGATCTCTGAGTGTGTGGTCAGCCTGGTCTAAAGACTGAGTTCCAGGACAGCCTGGGCTACACAGAGAAACCCTGTCTCACAAAAGAAATGCCTGTAGAGAATTTTCTTGGTTATGATTGATGGGGAAGGGCTCAGTTCATTTTGGGTAGTGCCATCCCTGGGCTGGTGGTTCTGGTTCTGTAAGAAGGCATGCTGAACAAGCCAGTAAGAAACACCCTTCTATGGTCTCTGCATCAGTTCCTGCCTCCAGGTTCCTGTTTGAGTTCCTGTCCTGACTTTCTTGATAAACAGTGATATGAAGATGTAGGCCAAATAAACTATTTTCTTTTCAACTTTCTTTTTGATCATGGTGTTTTGTTGCAAGAAAAGAAATTCTAACTTATTTGTGTGTGTGTGTGTGTGTACATACAAGATTTTTTTTGTGTGTGTGTATGTGTGCATGTGAATTCAGTGCCTCCAGAGGCCAGAAGGGAACCAGATTGCCTGAAGTTAGAGTTACAGGAGATTGTGAACTATCTGATGGGGGTGATGGGAACTGAATTTGGGTTCTCTGCAAGGGCAATAAGTACTCTCAACCATCAGGTCATCTCTCCAACCCCTTGTTTTGTTGTCTGTTTGTTTGCTTGTTTTCAGATGTTCTTACTCTTTAGCCCAGGTTTGCCTCAAACTCACAGCAACCCTGCTTCAGCTTCCCAAGTGCTAAGACTTCGGTGTGACCCACCGCATGGAGGAGGGGTGGCAGCGGCAGCATGGCTGTCTGGACAGTGAGAGGCTATGACTCTGCATAGCAGTAGCTGTTGGCTTGTTGCTTTTATCAGAAAAATCCCTTGGACCCCAGTGTTAAGTGAGCTGAGAGAACAATGCTCGGTATGGTCAAATATGAAAGTGCACTGTGCCTTTTGACAGAGATGCTGGCTTACATAGAGGCGTGGTGGGTTCAGTTTTCTTCACAAGAACTTCAGAGTACACTCCAGCAGGAACAGCACATCACTGAAGGAGCAACTCCATGCTCAAGCTTAGACGCCAAAGGTTTTTGTTTGTTTGTTTTGGTTTTTTTGAAACAGGATTTCTCTGTGTAGCCTTGGCTGTCCTGAAACTCGGGTTTCAAACCCACAGAGATCTGCCTGCTTCTGTCTCCTGAGTTATGGGATTAAAGGTGCCTGCCACTATGCCTGCCTGGCTGAGGTCACAGGTTTATGAGGGTATCAAACACGCGATGAAGAGAAAGCTGTCTGGGGTGAGGAGAGTGCTGTAGATTAACTAAGCAGAACTGAACACACACCTTTAATCCCAGCACTTAGAAGAGGCAAACTCATCTACACAGAGCAGGAGCTACACAGAAAGACCCCACCTCAAAAAAGACCAAAATGAAAAAAAAAAAAAAAACAAGGCACAGTCCACATAAGTGAGGGAAAAAATATGCTTTAAATAGAAATCATACTGATAATTAAGAAAGTTTCATAATTTTCATAAAAAATGACACTGAGGCTGACCTAAGGAACTGTGGTGAAGGGCAGGGGAGGGACAGTAGGACAGAACATCTCAAAGAAAGCAGAGGTCCTGGAGAGATGGTTCAGTGGTGAAGACCTCACAGAAGACCTGAGTTCAATTCCCAGAACCTACATCGATAGCTGGAATCCCAGAGGATCCAAAGCCCTCTTTTGATTTCCGTGGGCACAAGATTCTCATGTAGTGCCCAAGCATGCTTGCAGACAAAACACTCACACCTATACAATTAAAAAAATGCAGAAATGTAGCTATTAACATGACATCAGGAAGGGAGAAGAAATGCTTGACAGATGTTTGTTACTGCTCTTAAATTTACTGTTATCGGTGCCTGACTGTCTGTATGTGCACCACATGGATCTAATGCCCAGAGAGGCCAGAAGACACCATTAGATTCCCTGGATCGAGAGCTGGAGTTAGAGGAAGCTGTCAGCTGTCTGATGTAGGTGCTAGGAACCAAACCTGGATCCTGGGTCCTCTGCAAGAACAGCAAGTGTTCTTAACCACTGAGATGTCTGGTATTCTGGTATTCGTGTGTGTGTGTGTGTGTGTGTGTGTGTGTGTGTGTGTGTGTGTGCGTGAGAGAGAGAGAGAGAGAGAGAGAGAGAGAGAGAGAGAGAGAGAGAGAGAACTGGTGTGTGTGTGAGAGAGAGAGGGGGGAATTGGTGTGTGTACGTCTCAGAATGATTCTGCACTGAGTTCTTTCCTTCCACCCGTATGTGGGTTCCAGGAATCAGATAGGTCATCGGGCTTGCACAGCATCTGCCTTCACCTGCTGAGCCACCTCACTGCTTCTGCTCCTAGTCTTTGAAATACCTCCCTCCCTGCATGCACACTTCTCTGCACACTCACATCTGCAAAGCGAGATAGACAGACATAATTTGAGCATTTAAAAAAGCAGTTGACCATTGGCTCCAACACAGAGTTTAGGAGAAATTGATGCCTTCAGTGCTGGCGCTGCTGTGTTTGTGGTCTGTACACTGGGGCCCTGGGGCACAATCCACAAGTGTGGGCCAGTGTTGTGTACCAAGCAGACAAGATACTTGCTAGAAGGCTACACTTTCGTACTCTCACCCTTTATGGCAAATAAGGACTTTTGGTACAAAAGTATAACCAAGCTCTCCTGTGCTACCAACCCCAGCACTTTTTTGCCTCTTTTTTGTTGTTTCGAGATTGGGTCTCTGTGTGTAGCTCTGGCAGTCCTGGAACTCATGCTGTATACCAGGCTGTCCTCCAACTCACAGAGATCTGCCGCCTCTGCCACCCAAGTGCAGGGATTAAAGGCACACACCTTTAGTTCAAGCACTCCAGAGGCAGAGGCAGGCAGGTCTCTGTGACTTTGAGGTCAGCCTGGTCTACAGAGCAAGTTCCAGGACAGACAAGGCTACAGAGAAACCCTGTCTCAGGAAACCAAAATAAAATAAGAGTGTGGGGCCGCGGCGGGGAAGATGGCGGACGGGAAGGCGGGAGAGGACAAGCCAGAGAAGCCGCAGCGAGCCGGAGCCGCCAGAGGACCTGAAGAAGAAGCAGAAAAACCTGTGAAAACTAAGACTGTTTCTTCCAGTAATGGAGGGGAAAGTTCCAGTCGCAGCGCTGAAAAGCGATCGGCTGACGAAGAAGCTGCAGACCTCCCAACAAAGCCTACAAAGATCTCCAAGTTTGGATTTGCCATAGGTGGTCAGACAACAAAGAAAGCATCAGCCATCTCCATCAAACTTGGATCAAGTAAGCGTAAGGAAGCGGTTCCAACTCATGCTCCAAAACCCCTTTCAGTAGCAGCAGCTTTCAATGAAGATGAAGATAGTGAGCCAGAAGAAATGCCTCCAGAAGCAAAGATGAGGATGAAGAATATTGGAAGGGACACACCAACATCAGCTGGACCAAACTCCTTTAATAAAGGAAAGCATGGCATTTCCGATAATCAGAAGCTATGGGAGCGAAATATAAAATCTCATCTTGGAAATGTACATGAGCAAGACAATTAAATGAAGTGTTTTGCGATTGGGGTGTGGGTGGGTGCAGTTAGAAGGAACAGTCTCCTTTTGTAAAGAATGGTGTAAGACTAGCTTTGGAGCCGTTTTTTCTTTTCCTTTTTCTTCTTTTTATTTTATTTTATTTTTTAAGATTGAGTGGTACACTAATAAATGAGAGTTTGAAATTAGAGGTAATTTATGTTTTATATACAGATTTCAAGACATTTGCTAATTTTGTAGTTTCAAGTGATTAGTTCCCAAAGGTTACAGATAGTAAAGAAATCAGAAGTGGTACCTTTCTAAGAATTGCATATTTTTTTAGACACAACTCTTAGCGCATTAAGAGGGAAGCCAAAAGTCACTGTCTACTTAAAACTGAGCAGTTCCTCTCCTGTGTCCACTCCTCATTACCTGAACTGTCTGGCTACCAGGAGCAGCCGTGTAGAGAGGGAGTATTGGATTGAGAAGACAACGTTCCTGGACTATCAACTGAAAGTAAATTTAGATAAAATCAAAATAAATAAACCTTTTCCTATGGACAGTTCATTTTGTTTTGGGTTGTCATATACTAGTATTGCATCGCTATCAGTGAGTATAGACGCTTTGCTCTTTAAAAAACATTTTTTGTCAAAAATTCTTATGTGAAGTATTATTAAAAATAGCCCACTTCACTTTAATGGAAATTGTCTCCATTCAGGAGTCTTCAGTGAACACTATTTGCTACCAAAGTAAATCAGTATTTTGAACGTGCTTCTCTTGGTTTTTATTCTACTTCCTATAAGCATTTCCACCAGAACTTGAGGCAAATCATAAGGAAGCTGTTTCCTTTAAAGTAAAAAATCCCACCAAAAATATAAATGTACATACTGCTTTAAGTATTTGACTGGTTTTTATTTTTAAAAGGTTTAAATACCAAAAAAAAGTCTTTTAAAATTGCCAATAGTCTCTGAGTATTTTGTGCAGGTCTGGCCAAAATGTTGTATAAGATGTGCACCATTTCAGCTAAC
>NC_022022.1:513398-517049 GCF_000317375.1 Microtus ochrogaster
AGGAGAATTCCAAGGGCTGGTTGATTCTTCAATATGGTGAGCATCTAGTTGCTCTTGCACCAGCTGTTCCAATGCCTGTAGTATAAAAATAGTAGCTAAAAGGGAGCCATGATCTGTTGCAGGAGCTCCTTCCGCTCCTTCAGCCAATAGCCGCTGAGATACCAGCCCACTGGGGGTGTGGTCTCTCTCTAAAAAAAAGCAGCAACTGCCCTCTGCTCTCTCTTTTACTTTGGGCTCTGCTTCCGGCCACTAGGCTCCTTTCCTGATTGCGCAGAGGGCTGTTGTCTGGGACAGTGATCTGTAAGTTTTTCCCCTTTAAATAAATAACTATTCTATTAATCATAATTTTAAACCGGTGTGGGATTGTTTATGACTTACACCTTCATCTGGCACTCAGGTCGAATCATATACCAGGGTTAGGCAGGGACAGAGAGAACTGACTTTTTACAAAGATTAATTAAGGCTCTGGATATAGGGGTAACAGACCCAGAAGCTAGACGGATACTTCTTGAATCTCTGGCTTTTGAAAATGCAAACATAGAATGCAAAAAGATAATTGGGCCTTTAAGGTCTAGATCAGCACCTATGGATGAATGAATTTAGCATACGATGAATGTTGAGACGTTTAGCTATAATGATGAATCTTGGGTAGGAGAAGCAAGGAGTCTGCCTGACTCTGCTTCTTTCTCCCAGCATTCTGTTCTGTCTACTCCATCTATCTAAGCTGCTGTCCTATCAAAGGCTAAGGCAGTCTCTTTATTTGACCAATGAAAATAACACATAGACAGAAGACCCAGCTACATCAATGGTCAAGCCAGTAAGTAGTGTTCTTCCATTGTTTCTGCTTCAGTTCCTACCTTGAGGGCCTATCCCAGCTGCTTTTGATAATGGCTAATTTATAAGCTGAAATAAACCATTTCCTGACCAGGCTGATTTTGGTTAGAGTGTCTCTTCACTTTAGAAAGCACAGTAGAACACTTTGCAGTCCAGGCCAGCTTCCCAAGTAGTTTTTGTTATGATTGTCGTCTCTTTAAGAGACAAGCCATGTCCACTCCCTCCCCCATCTGCTGAGGCACGCTGATCTTCAGTTTCCGGCCTGAGCTCGCTCTCTTTTCTGTCTTCCTCTTGGAAAGGAAGCTTCGCTTCTGCCTTTCTCCCCACTTCTCCACCCCCCTTTCTCTCTCTCTCTGTTCTCTTCTCCTTCTTCCCCCCTCTCCTCTAAGTAATAAATACCCAATTCTATTCTGTACGATGTGTCTATCCATGTGCCTCCTACCCGCTGCCTGCTCACACCGCCGGGCTAGCTGGGACAAGCCTGCCCGCCATGGGTCTCCCTGCCTGGGACCAGCCACTGCTCAGGGATCAGCAGGGTCTCTGCCTGGGACTGGCTGCTCCCAGGGCCCGCTGCCTGCCGCCACATGGCCTGCTACCACAGTTTGGGGACCTACAGCATTTCTGCTGCCTACTGCCACCAGGGATCTTGTACACACAAAACAGCCACAAGCGCAGCGTTTAACCCAGTAACCAGGACATTGCCAGTAGCATCCACTTGTGTTCTTTTTTCATTTGAGCTTCTATCTCTCCAGGTTAACTATCAACACATCCCATGTTTACTACCATTGCTCTACTCTTCCAAAGCTTTTGTTATTGTGCTATCTTTGAACTGTAAGAGCTGGTTTCAGGGTTTGCCGTGCTCCGAGGTTTCCTGGATCACCAAGCTGGACCCCTCCAGTGCATTCTGTCCTCATCTCCTTCACAGATGCATCTTAGATCACAGACAAACAGCCACTTTTCCAGGGTTCTGATTATAACTGTACCTCTGTGTTCTTTCTTGAAGGGTCGCCATTGTAATGATTCAGCCACATAACATGGCTGACACTTCTGGGTTCCAGGGCCACACATGTGCAGACAAGCCCTCAGGCAGAAGTGCCTAATGGCCCCAGGAATCCCATGTGATCCACATGCAGCATGGTTGCATCATCTACATGTGATGCAGCTGTGTGAGCCCTTGCATCTCCCTATGACGTAACCACGCCATCCCCTGTGCGCATGCGCTAGGCAGCCCTTAAAAGTTGGAGGCAACATCTTCCGCTCTCTCTTTCTCCCCCTCTCCCCCTCCCTCTGTGTGTGTGTGTGTGTATGTATGTGTGTGTGCTGGGAGGTAGTTCCTAATAGTAAAAGAGCCTTGAATGGGAAGGTGGGGGCGCTAGACTGCTTCACTTTGACAGTGTTTTGTGACTCCAACATCATAATCCTAAACTTGTGACCGGTTACTCACCTGTCTACAGGGTTTTGTTGGTCATTGTAGTCTGGGGATGGAACTTCTGTTAGACAAGCACTCTGCCATCAAGCTACACCTCCAACCCAATGGAGAGATTGTGAGGACTTCTTGATAGAAAAAAAGGCAGTTGACATGCTGTGAAATGGTCTCCCCAAACCATTATTCTTGTTAGGTTTTTCTTAAAGACGAGCCTCTCCACCTAAGCAAATAATCTCAATCAGACCAAATTAAAAGATATCCAGGTTTAACTGAACAGACATGTCTGCAGGGAAGTCATGGGGGGGGGACAGAAAACCAACACAACCACCAAAGAGGAAGAGGGGAGACCATGTGCTTATTCTCTGGGGACAGTTTAAGTAGCCTGTGGAAGTGGTCTTGACCTTCCATGGGGAAGGGTCACCTTTTGGCGGGCTTCCTTAACCCTACCAGGAGAGGTGGAGTTTGGACTGAGGCAACTCTCAGGAGAGGGGGCTTGAAATGAAGTTTTATGCCCAACATTCCAAAGATGGATGGGGGGCTGGGGTGAGGCCCCCAATTTAATAATTCTTACTATCGCAGGGCTTCTGCAGATTCAAGCTATTTAGACTATTACCACCAGAGGACAGAAAAATACAGCCAGGTATGTCCAACCTGTGCCTATTAAGGTGAAGAGTTTCTATGAAGACGCCCAACACAAGATCTTTTTTTTTTTTTAAGACAAAAGTCTAGTATATTCCGAGGTATCCCCGAACTCTCTTACATAGTCTGGCCTTGAACTCCTGATCCTCCTCGCTCTAGCTCCCAAGGCCCGGGATTACAGGCATCCACCACTACATCTGGTTTTTGCAATACCAGATCAAACCCCATGCTATGCGTGTTCTTCTTAAAAAATAATAAAAGGGGGCAGGGGGTGTTCTTCTTGAACACGGGGCACAGGACAGACACGCACGGCGGAACAAACACAGACACGACACGGTGGCTCCCACGTGGGTCCACTTTAATGGGAGAGGGAAACACAAAAGGGCGAAGGATGTGGGACACATGAGGAAAAGGCAGGACGAGAGAAAGGGGCCTCGTGTGGCCCTGCCTTTTAACGGGGGGCACAAGGCAATCTGGGAAGAATATCCCATACCTGCGCGCAGGTGCGCGCACAGGCAACCATAGTCTGGGGGGAGTCTGGGAGTTGTAGTTTTCCAAAAGAACAACATACCACCCTTTTTGTTTCGTTAAAAAAAATTGGGGGGGGGCCTTAAAGGGTAAGGAATAGGGGCGTAGCCCGGTCTTTCATGACTGCTTCCTGCTGGCTGTTGGGCGTTGAGGGGTCCCTGGCGTATCCGATGATCTTGGCGATGTCCTGGTGGTTCTTCTGACCGCTGGCATTTCGAGATGGT
>NC_022022.1:522344-527615 GCF_000317375.1 Microtus ochrogaster
GCCCGAGGACAGGCGTCCCTGAACCCCGAGAAGCGGTGCTAATAATGGCCAAAAATAGCCTTTTGGGGCTGACTGTGCAGCCGAGAGGTGCCCGTCCCGTGACGAGCCCGCACGTAAAAGAGAGAGAGAGAGAAAGGAAGGAAAAAAAGGCAGACGAGGCCAGGAACACCGAATTCCTGGCGGGCCAGGAACACCGAATTCCTGGTGGGAAGTTGGGGACACCGAATCTCCAACCTGCAGGCGGAGCTATGGTCAACCAAGGAAAAAGGGGGGGGTAGGCAACTCAACCCAGAACGCACTAGAGAAAGCTGGCCAGGCGTTCCCTAGGGCGGGACGGGGAGAGGCCAGCGGGGATAAACTCACGAATCAGTTGGCTGTGGGCAGGTCCCCGGTTGTAGACTTCATTCCCGGGAAAGAGGTCTCCGGCACTCCGGGAGGCGCGTCCCAGGCCCGAAGGCTGGGCCTCAGATGGAAGGCCCGGGACAAGAAGTCCCCCGATCCGGCACCAGTTTGTTCTTCTTAAAAAATAATAAAAGGGGGCAGGGGGTGTTCTTCTTGAACACGGGGCACAGGACAGACACGCACAGCGGAACAAACACAGACACGACACGGTGGCTCCCACGTGGGTCCACTTTAATGGGAGAGGGAAACACAAAAGGGCGAAGGATGTGGGACACATGAGGAAAAGGCAGGACGAGAGAAAGGGGCCTCGTGTGGCCCTGCCTTTTAACGGGGGGCACAAGGCAATCTGGGAAGAATATCCCATACCTGCGCGCAGGTGCGCGCACAGCAACCATAGTCCAGGGGGAGTCTGGGAGTTGTAGTTTTCCAAAAGAACAACAATGCATGCTTAGGGGAGTACTCTTGAAAGACCCCCTAAGGTGGGCTGCCTTTCAGTCTGGAGAGACCCTCCCAAGGAACAGCGAGACCACTCATGCGGATGCAAACAGCAAGAGGTTTATTCAGATACACAGGTACCTGGGGCGCCTCAGTCGCTCGGAGGACTAGCGCGCCCCAGGTAGGGGTAATGGGTTTTTTATAGGGTAGGGGAGCAAAAAGCGCGGTACAGAAGCGAGAAGCGTAATTACAGGGTTTTCATTGGTCAGTTTGAATGTGGCCGAGCTCAGAGCGGGGCAAGGTCCCTAGTTTCCGAGAATTCAGCCGTGGGCTGCCTTGGCTCTTATCTAGGGCAGACAGGGTGCCTTTCTCGGTATCCACCGTCCCCCGACGCCCAGCCACATTCGGTCCTCCCCCTGGCCCAAGCCACAGGGGTCCCTATCTCGTTTTGGCAGCTTCTAAAACTGCCCTTTGTTTAAACCCTGGATATTTAGTACAAGCCTTTCAAAATGGCATTACAGGTGCTAAGTTGTTTAACAAGCTTGGCGGGGGTCTTTATCTGGTGCTAAGCTGCTTGGCAAGCTGGATAGGGGTCTGGCCCAATGCCCTTGCCTCTAATTTGAACTTTCCCTGTCCTAGCTTTCAGTTATGCTGCTCATAAGTCAAAACCTTGCAAAATAGCGTTACTGCTGCTGCTAACTTAATGCTGCTAGGTGGGGGTCTTTCACTCTAGCAAATGAACTATGTCTCCAGCCCCGCGAGGGTTTTTTTTTCTTCTTCTGTTCTTTTTGTAAATCAACTGCACAGTTCTTCGGCATGAACTTTGTAAGTAACAACAGTTTTGACAATGACAAACGGCTGCATTCATCTCTCAGATGCTTCTTCTGGACTGTCCAGCCAATGCCAGATCTTTCAGTGAGGACAATCTTTGTAAAACTGCCAAGGGGGGAGGGGGAGGCTGCAGAGCTGGCTCAGAGGTTAAAAGCACGGGCTGTTCTTCCAGAGGTCATGAGTTCAATTCCCAGCAACCATATGGTGGCTCTCAACCATCCGTAATGAGACCTGGTACCCTATCAATCTTTTTAAAAAAAAAACAACAACAACAAAAAACCGTTAAGAGAACTGAAGGCCGGTAAGTCTCAAGTAGAGAAGCTGAGAGAGGCGATTTGCGCATGCGTACCTTCCCTAACACCGCCCCCCCCAGACCGCCGAAAGCGCGCGTCTTTTGCAGGCAGCGGTTGGCCGATGCTTCCATCAATCACTCGAAGGGCCAATGAGTGAGCCTCGGTACCTACTTCCTGCTGAAAAGTAGGCGGTGCCGGGCGTGGCTTGGAGGCCTTTGTTTTTTGAAAAGCGCCTTGGGCGTGTGTTGTACCGCCCGTGAAGCCAGAGAACAGCAGCTAAGCGCTCAGTGACGCCTATGGGGCCAAACGTGCGGAAACGGACGCTACGGGACTCTACGGCCTGCCTTCTGCACCTCCCCCCTTTCTCCCGAGAGTGGAGGTTTGCTTTGAAACCCGGAAGCACTTCGTCGCCCTCCGGAGCACACCGGGGTCACACGGGGCGGTACCTGAAGGGCGGGTGACCCGGCGTTTGGCAGGTCTTCCCCTCCCAGGGTCACCCAGCAAGTTTTGTGCACGTGGCGGCTGACGTCCTAAATAGGAGTGGTCGTGAGCTGCTGTCCTGGGAGGGTGGAGACGGCGCGGAGCGGACACCGCCGCACCTACCCAGAGCACCGGAGTCTGTCTCTTCCTTTTGGGACCCACGATTGTAAACGGCAGAATGGACTTGGTTTTTGTGCAGACAAACACAGTGATTTCAGGCTGCAAACATTCAAGTCCGAGTTACTGGCTCGACTAGGAGCCGCTTTTAGAGCTTGAGATGGGATTGCCCTGGGTCTCTTCCACATTTGCTGTTCCTTAAATAAGTTTCCACACAATTACAGGGCTGGAAAAGCTAGCCCATAGGACTGAAGGGTGAGTCAGAACATAATAAATGGGCTGGCCCAGAACCACTGACCTGATAGTTAAGTCTAAGAAACCCTGACCTTAGTCCCGTTTTATATGGCAGTACTTAAGGAGCCTGTTCTTCAACAGCCTAAAAAGGAGAGACGTGGCAAAAAGTTACAACTTGGAGTATTTTTAATTTTCTTCTTTAAAAAAAAAAAAAAAAAGCAGTGTGTATGTATGTGTAGCCCGCGGAGGGCGCCATGTCAGACAGCTCACAACTGCCTGTAACAGTAGTTCCAATAGACTCGATGCCCTATTCTGGCCTCTGCGGACGCTCACGTACACGTAGTACATACAGACACACATGAAGGTTAAATTATGTAAAAACCAACATAACCAAAATGTACTTCATCTGCACGGCCTCATTTTAACCTCCCTGCCATGTCCTGTGTAAGCATTGTTTTTTTTTAAAAAAAAAATTTATTTATTTATTTATTTATTACACAGTATACAATATTCTGTCTGTGTATGTCTGCAGACCAGAAGAAGGCAGCAGACCTCATTATAGATGAGCCACCATGTGGTTGCTGGGAATTGAACTCATGACCTTTGGAATAGCAGGCAATGCTCTTAACCACTGAGACATCTCTCCAGCCCCTGTGTAAGCATTGTGCCAGACTGCCATTCCCTCATCTTTTTCCAAATAGTAGTTTAAGATCTTTGGGATCATAGAATATTTGATATTGTTTCATTTTACTAATTTCTTTTTGAACGGAGTCTCATGTATTCCTTGCTATCCTGAACTCTATATAGCAGAGGAAGAATTTGAACTTCTGATGTCTCCATTTCTTACTGGCATTTCAGATGTGTGGCACCACCCTTGACACACCCTGGTGCTGAGGTTCCTGTGTGCTGGGCAAGATTTCTCAGCCACATTGCTGTCTTCAAACGCCTGATTCTGAAAGCTGCCACTTGACTTGCCGGTTTGAGTTCCATTTTAAAAGAAAGGTTAAGTGCACTTTGGCTTGGTGGATGTGATGGTTACTCAATAGGACCTGTGGGGCTTTTCTTCACTAGGATGACTGAAGTAGGACCCAGAAAGATAAAAGGAGGAAGTGGCCTGAACACAGGCATTCCTTGCTCTGCTTCTGACTGCAGATGCAAGGTGAGGAGCTACCTCACGATTCCAAAACCCCTTCCTTCCTGCAGTTCTTTTGTTGGGTATTACTACTGCCACTGTAGGGCAGGGTTCCCAGCATTCCCAAAATAGCCTCATTCCTTGATCAGTTGCTGGGACAAACACTACAACTAAAAGCAACTCAGGAAGGAAAGGGTTGTTTGGTTTCCGCTTCTGTGTCACAGTCTATCACTGAGGGAAGAAACAGCGGGAGCTGAGGAGAAGCCGGGGAGGATGCTGCTAACCGGCTCCTTTCCTGGCCTATGCTCAGCACTGTAAAAAGCCCAGCGGACCAAGTCTTCTTACATTAACTAGCATCAAGACAGCTGTCCCACAGACATGGCCACAGGCCAACCTGATAGAAGCAATTCTTTAAAAAAATTATTTTTACATATATATTTGTTTGCCTAAATGTACACATGTACATCATGTAGGCTGTCCCCACGGAGGCCAGAAAGCTTAGATCCCTTGGGAATGGAATTACAGTTGTCAGATGCCACAGGGTGCTCTGGAAGAACAGCCAGTATCTACCCACTGTACCATCTCTGCAGCTCCCGAGTTAGTTCTTCAGTGTCTGCAGCTCCTAGGTAGTCAGTTCTTCAGTGGTGCTGCCTCTTCCCAGATTTAGGTTGTGTCAAGTTGACAAAACTGACCAGGCTACACCTACCATTTTGTACTACATATTTATGTGAAGCAGTATACTCAACGTTGACAATTATGAAATCAAATATTAATTATGAAAAATATTGAAGAGGATCTACATTGTAAACTATCAAATATCCAGCCAATATTTATATAAGATAAATCCATCTCATTGATAATGAAAAATTGATTTTTTTGAGATATAGTCTCATTATGTAGCCTTGGCTAGACTGTATGTTTCAATCCTTGTTAAAGAATTTTAGAGCTGGAGAGATGTATCAGGGGTCAAGAGCACTGACTGCTCCTCCAGAGATCCTGAGTTCAATTCCCAGCACCCACACGGTGGCTCACAACCATCTATAGTAGGATCTGATGCCCTCTCCTGGTGGGCAGGTGTACATGCAGAGCACTCAGACAAAATATAAATACATAAAATTAAACTATTTAAAATAAGCTTCTTAGGCTGTGGAGAAAGCACAGCATGCATTCAGGTCCCCTGCACCAAAGCTGGGTGCAGTTGTGAGTGCCTGTAATTCCACACTGGGGAGGCAGAGGCAGGAGAATCCTTAGGACTTGGTCAGCCAGTATGACTGAAATGGCAAACTCCAGATTCCATGGAGGGAAACTGAGGAAGACACCACTGAACCCTGGTTCTCATATACCCTG
>NC_022022.1:527999-537795 GCF_000317375.1 Microtus ochrogaster
TTTGGTTTTTTCGAGACAGGGTTTCTCTGTAGCTTTGGAGCCTGTCCTGGAACTCCCTTGGTAGACCAGGCTGGTCTTGAACTCACAGAGATCCTCCTGCCTCTGCCTCCCGAGTGCTGGGATTACAGGCGTGCGCCACCACCGCCCGGCTTACATATACTCTTCACACATACATACAAAACAAAAATTTATAATTTCCATTAATGTTTGATTTGCATATTTCATGGTCTGTATATATCCAGGTTATGAATTCAACTGAAGAGAATTTAGTTTGTGAGAACGTTTCAGAGGCCATGTGAATTGTGGTGGTGCATATATTTAATCCCAATAGAGGCAGATGATCTTCTGGAAGTTTGAGGCTAGCTTGGCCTACATAGTGAGTTCCAGGAAAGCCAGGGCTATGCAGAGCGATCTCTTAAACAACCTTTAAAATAAAAAAAAAAGCCAGTGACGGTTCCTGATTAGACTGGCCTCTTGTCTGGTGTGGCGATCCTCCCAAATCACCATCAGAAATATTTTCCTAGCAAAAAGCTTTTTTAACTTAGTATTTTGACATAGTGTCTTATGTAGACCAGACTGCCCTCTAGTTCACTCTACAGTCCAGGTTGGCCTTGAACTCCTGATCCTCCTACCTCTACTCCTCTGACCTGCTTTAGTTTTATTTGTTCATTTTGAGACAGGGTCTTATCTTCCTGTGTAGCCCAGACTGCCCTTGAACTCCCCATCATCCTGCCTGCCACTCCAGCTCCTGGCTGACCTGACTCATTCATTTACTTAAATTCTTCTGATGACCTTAACTGTGTAGAATAAAGCCCTTCCCACAGACCCGGCCTACCCTACAGCTGCATATGCTATTCGTTTTTGGCTTTCAGTGAAGTCTAAGTTCCTTAAGGTCCCATATGCCCTGGAAATTCCTACTTAACTGCAAAAGTTCTGTTCAAATAGCTCCTCTTAGACACCTCACAGACTACTAGTTTGCAGTAGGTGTGCCTGGTTTCTCATCTCAAATGCCCAGTTGCTGCTGGTTCTTCTGTCTCCTGTTCCCATGAGAAATAGGAACCAATCGATTTCTTACTGTTCTAGAGTACACCCAGATTCCAAGAAACTGCACGGACTATGCCTGGAATGGGCTTGTGCTGCCCTCTGAAGGCCTTGAGAACCAGCAAGGCCCCTGCACTTTATGTGGTGAGTTACAGGGGACCATGAAGGAGTCAGATATCAAAAGGGCTGAAGATGGACGGATACTTGGCAGAATGGCAGGTGAAGTTAAAGGAAACAGGCAGCTGTTAGCACTGTTGTATAGGAACAGCCAGCAAGTGTTAGAACTACAGCATCCTTGAGACCATGCCGAGTCCAGAGACCCCTGCGTCACACTGTCATGGTTTAAACCATCAGGGCTCTGTGACTGGCCAGAGCAGAACAGTTACAGTGCAGGTTCCATTCCTATTCACATACAGTTCCCCTGGTGCCAACACCACTCTGAGGTGGGGTAGCGATCCAGGCTGTTTTAAATCTGTATGTGTGGGTGTTTCCCTGCATATATGTTGTGCACCATCTGCATGCAGTGTTTGCAGAGGCCAGAAAAGGGCATCAGACCCCCCAACCCAGGCTGCTGTGATCCGTGGCATCTCACACAGACATGCTCTTTCACAATGCTCAAGACATGGAAACAACATTGGAAAGGCAGGGACTACCTGTATTTCAGAAGGGACATACATCACAGTTTATTAGTCCAATGGCCAGAACCAGCCCCATGATCCCACACAGGGACTGGGGAAACACCAGAAGAGAGCGGGGAACAGAAGGCTTATGAGCAACAGTAAGGCTTATCCCAGACCCCAGCAGGCGATACCTCCCAGGAAGGAGGAGGAGGTTAGACAGTCAGAGGCCAACAGGAGATACACTGAGCAGAAAGGTTTTGCTAAGGATTTGGGTTGTAAGGTCATCTCAGAGAAAAAGTCCTTTCCGTGGGCATGGATGAGCTGGGCATTACCATCTTACCTGTTGGTTCTCCCCTGGAGCAACGTCTGGAAAAGCCAGGCAACTATACTGTTAGGAGAGATGACCTCATTCAAATGGCAGCTGGTAGGAGTGTATGGGTCCTTGGCATGTGGGCTTTCCACAGGGCTGGTGTACAGCATAATACAAGGAGCATAATACAAGAGAAGCAGAAGCCACACTTCCCATTTGAAAGGACATACCATTAACTGCCTTTTTAAATTGGTCACTCAGTGTGGGAACAAGGGCATGCATGGATGTGGGCAGGGATAGTGGGAGTCCATCGTGGAAGCTGCTATCTGACAGCCTCTGGAGGACAGTGATATCTTTTTCTTTTAGACAGTCTCATGTAACCCTGTGGAGTTGAGGAAGACCTTGAACTTCTGATCCTGCTGCCTCTACCTAGAATCACTAGTGTGTGCTACTATGCCTTTATGTGGTACTGGAGACTAAACTAGGCAAGCCCCAGCCTGGAGGACAATTATCTTTATTAACCCTTTCTTGATTGGGACATACCATCTTTGCCACTGCTGAGGAAGAATGAGGTGGAATCCACAGTGACCTTGTGAGACAGGCAGGCCAACACAGATGGCAAGTATTTTGCAATATGGAAATCTGAGGCTTGAGGACATTCTGTGCTTGGCCTGACTCGACTCCTGGCCTCTCACAGCAGCCTTAGCAGGACAGCGGGCCATCTTAAGCACTATAAGGCAGTAGCAGCCCCTGAGCAAAGGCCCCTCACTCATTTTGCTGCTTCAGCATGACATGGACCAGGTGCAGAGCAGTGCACTGGGGCCTCCACAGCTGCTGCATCTGCAGACAGCCTGGCTGTCTGTGAACAGAGAGACACTGGTGCATTGTGAAGGTGGGCTCCATCTTTTTAACTGTGCCAAGGGAAGTCAGCGAAAAGACTGTCTGGAGTGGGAAGGCTGGACCTGAGCCTAGGGGCATGTGTCACCTCTCTCTATTGCTGGGGCTGCCTGGGAAGCCTGGCATCACTCCTCACAGCCCACCCTCAGATAATCACTCTCTCTGCCAGGGCTTCCTCCCTACTCGCCGCACCAAAGAAATCAAAGCCCAAGCTGAGGTATCAGAAACGTGTTCTTTTTTCTTTTAATAGTAAACCTCTTTACAACAAATATAGTGAAAGAGTTTTCAAACCAAACTCGTAAGAATCTCGAGGACTTTGTCTTTTCTTAATGTGCAGAATACTAGAAAGCATCACCGTACAGCACGGAAAGAAATAATGAAACAAATCAACAGCCACACACTTGGGCTCACCCTGCCCAAGACCCAGGAGCCAGGAGTGTGGGTGATTGTCAAGTTTGGGGATGGGTCGCCTCTTGGCTGGCCCCACCCCTCCCTACTTCCCTCTCTCTGGGACTTGAATGGGGTAGAGAATTCAGAATCTCCTTGGGAATCTTAGCTCTCTTGCCCCATTAAATCTCATCCCTCTGCATAAGCAGGAGGCAGAAGGGGGCAGAACCAGGAACTCCCAGCCTCCAGGAAAGCCTACATTCCCCCACAGGGGGTTCCAGAGAGTCAGTTAAAAATAGAGAGAGATAGAGAGACTTTTAGACACTTTCACATCATTTCCGTCTCTCCGAACAAATAAATAATCAGCAAGAGAAGGTGCATCTTTCTTCCTTCCTGTCCGAGGTGGGGAGGGACGTCGAGTGCACTGCTGGGGTGGAGGGAATGTGTTCCACTGAGGCATGTGGGGGTGGCCCTCGGTCCCACGGTCCCTGAAAGCCGAGGGAGATCTGGGTGGGAAGGGCACTGGATGGCGCCAGAGGCTACTTTGGCAAATACCCAGTTTTGCAGAGGAAGTGAATAGGAGGCAAATTTGGCTTGTGAGAGGAAGAAAATAAGTCCCCATTTGAGGTCTGGGTTCCCAGGGATCAATTTACCTGGCCAGCCAGAAGCCCCTACATAGCCCCAGGAGAATCCTGGAGATACTGAACTGCAGAAATATCACATATTCATTCACAGACTGTCCCTACTGTCAGGGACAGGGATGAACACACACACAGACACACACACCCATACATGGCAATCAGAAGCCAGGTTTGCATTAGGGAAGCAGACTGCACACTGATGAGTAGCACGCTGTGAACATCAGGGGCCTCACCGCAGCTCTGTGTGATGGTGGCCACGCTCAGCCTGAGAAGAGGCCAGTGATTCCATGTTTATTGAGCACCTATCATTCGTCCCTTCAGCATCTGCTGAGGGCCTACAATGTGCCAGCCGCTTTCAAGGGGAGTGTATGTGCACAGGACTACACCCTGGCTCCCGTCAAGGCCCTTAGGCAAGTCTTAAAAACTCCCTCTAGGAACTGTGAGGAGGGGTGGGAAGGCAGGACACATGTTTGACCCCCTTACCTGGTCAGCTACCGGGGTAAAACCCTGGGTAAAAGAGGGTTGCCTGCCTGAGAAGGCAGAGCTCCCAGGAGGAGGAGGAACTTGAGTTTGTCCACAAACAAGTCAGAACTCCAGGGTCAGAACTGGTCTGGCTAGGACTAGCGGACAGCCATAAGGAGGCAGAGCTCCCAGAGTGAGGCCCTGGTGGAGGTAGGCTGTGGGGAGAGGTGGGATGGTCAACTAGCAACTCCCTGTAACTTTAGTACAAATGTTTCAGGACTGAGAGCAGCCCAGGGAAGAGGGCAGTGAGAAGCACAGAGCTGGAAGCCACCTATCCTTGTGTAAATACACCCAGCCACACAGACACAGAGGCCCCTGGAGCCTGAGTCACTTAAGATTTACGAATACACCCACCGGACTCAGAGGCACTCAAAGGTACATCCGTACAGCTGCACACAATCTCATAAATACAGGGTGCACTCAGAAACGCCCCCACAAGCATGCTCACACCCCTCTGCTTCTGGCTTCTTCCCTGCATCAAGTGTCAATACTACAAAAGGCTGGGTCACAGGTGGGCAAAGACCATCTTCCTACAGCACTGAGCATTGTCTTACTCTACCCACGGGAGTGTGTGCTGTCTCCCATCCCCTCCCCTGGGTGCTTGCCCGCAGCCCCACTGAGGAGGCGACAAAGCACAAGCCTGGGAGAGCAAGGCAAGAACAGCAGAAGAATCCCATCTGTACAGTACGGGCCATTTGAGTCATTATTATTACAATATACTTTGACAAAAATAGAATCTCATTTCATATCAATACAACAACAACAACAACAACAACAAACACAACAGTTTCCTGGACTGTTAACCACTAACATTTTGGAAGGTTGCTATTTACAATTACAGTAGCAAGAGGGCAGGTTTGGGGTGTGGCCTGGAGGTGGAGGGACAGGAGGTAGCCAGACAGGGGCAAAAAAGCTGGGAGGTGGGTCAGGGGCAGGAGTTAGGAGGACTGGGGAGGGGCCTCAGGGGCCGCATCTATAGGGCCCTCTAGCTCCATGGACCATGCTGTGCGCCCTGCGTGCACTCTTCTGGGTGTGGTGCCCATAGCAGAGGTACCCTCCCCATGCCTGCCCCTGACAGGCCTCCTGCCCTCAGTGCCCCAAGGAACCAAAGGATGACCCTGGTCCAATCTGGAGCTACTCCACTGAAGGTCCTCTCCCCAACTCTTCCAGTACATGGCCAGCTTTCTAGGGCTGGGGTAGGCTGAAGGATGGGGAGCTATTGCACTGTACATCTTAAAGGAAAAGCCAGGGGTAGGGTCCCGATTCGCCACACCCAGTCCTTCTGCCCTCATCAGCCCTTTCTACAGCTGTCTCTCCAATGTTACTTCCAAAGAGGTTCCCACCTCAAGTCCCTGCCCTGGCCTCAGATTCCCAGGCAGCCTTCCTAGAACCCAGATCTTGGGGTGTATCACACAGGACCAGTGAGTGTGGTGTATACGCAGGAAGCTGGAGGGACCAAGATGGGTATTAGCCATGAACAGCCCGAAGCAGTCTCTGTCCCTTCCTGTCCCTGAGACGCAAACCCAACATCAAGCCAGCTCTGGGGTTTTTGTTGTTGGGTAGTTTTTGGTTCTTTACGTCTATCTGGGAATGAGATGGGAGGGCTCCACATGCAGGGCTCGGCACCTGTCCTTCTCCAAGGCCTACCGACCCCCCCCTCCTGCAGCATATGTGTACAACGTGCAAAGTGTCCCCCCCCTTTCCCGCAATAAAGAGAGTCCCCCCACCAGTGAAAATGGTGGGGCCAAGAAAGGGGCAAGAGCAACCCTCTCTCTAAAGCGAGAATTCGAATTTAAAAATATAATAATAATAATAATAATAATAATATAATTATACACAAATGTAACCATCAACAGGACATGGAGCAGAAGAAAGGAAGTGGGGGTCGAGCGGGAGGAGCCCAGGACAGGGAGGGGTAGGCGGTGAGATTGTCAACTCTTCATCAGGGAGGCTGAGAGGAGGGAGTGGGAGCCGTCACTTTAATGTCTGTGAAGAGAGGAGACGGAGAAGGTGGTGTGAGGGGCAGCTTGGCCTACAGGATGCACCCAACCCTCTCCCAAGGGGTAAAACTTTAGGGCAAGGCCAGCTGGAGGTCACTGAGCAGGGCACAATACTGCATGGAAGGAGTCGAGGGCTGTGAGTACTGACCCAAAAGGAATGCTGGCCACAAGGCCTCTCAGGTGGGAAAGAAAGCGGGCTGAGTGCCTGTGGGACAGTCCCTGGGTGATGCAGACACCGGCACACAGAAGGGCAATATTACAGTACCCAAGTATCCAGCCGCATCCTCTTCACAGCTGAGCCATCAGCCTCAGGCTCTGGGGCTGGGCGCAGCAGGCCTAGTGTGGGCCCAAAGTCCCCCCGTCCATCATCCCGGTCCCCGGTCTCATAGGATCCTCCAGCTGGGCTGCTGAGACCTTCACCAGGATCAGGGCGGGCAGCTGGGAACACAGCTGGTGGAGGAGGTGCAGGGCTGCGCTCACGGCTTGGGGACACTGGTTCTGACTTGATGCTGATGTGCGGGTGGGTGGTGACCGTGAGAGCAGCACCCACATGGGGCAAGGGGCTGCCTGGGCTGGAGTTCAGGGACCAGAAACACAAGAGGCAGTAACAAAAAAAGCGGGAAGTCACCAGACAAAGGGTAAGACCAAACAATGAGAGTGGGGAGTTGGGAGAAGAGGGAGACATGACACGAGGCAAAGGGGAAGAAGAGAAATGAGTGTTAGCTCCATTCTGTCTACATCATTGTCTAAAGCCCGCACCCTCAGCCCTGCTGGATAGGAGGAAGAGCTCACTTACTGCACATGGACAACTCCACAGAGACTTCTGTCCCTCACCCCCACCATTCCCACAGTAAACCTCCCACAGACTCACATGAGGTTGCTGAGCGATACAGGGACCAAGTGGGGCTGTTGCTGAGGTGGCTGCTGTGGCTGCTGTGGCTGCGGATGTGGTTGTGACTGTGGCGGCTGTGCTTGCTGAGGCTGCTGGGGCTGTTGCCAGGCGGTGACATTGCCTAGTGCCAGTCCGGCAGGTGAGCTGAAAGCTGGTAAGGAGGACAGCTCTGCACTGGACAGCTGGTAATCTGCAGTAAGGAAAAGTGAGGGCAGCCTGAGTGGGGAGGACAGGCGGCATCTAACCACAGATGTGAAAGAATGAAGACACTCATGAAGATGACACTAAAGAGTCTAACAAGGCACTGTTTTCTTCAGCAGGATGGAAGGATAGCAGCTTTAAAACAGCGTCAGCTTTAAAGTCAGTTCAGTGTTGCTGTTATAAGGACGGTTACAGAAATGAGGAGGGTGATGGAGAAGGCCCATTATCGGGCTGACAGCAGTCTCTTCGCTTGCCCAGCATCAGCAGGTGGCGGAGAGGCAGCCGGGAGCTCGGGGAGCCCAGGGCCATGGCCATGCCACCTTCTGCCCTGGACCCACATGTCTGCCCTCCTTCAACAGGGCTCAAGCTGCTACTCGCATAAAAACAGAAGAAATGGGTCTGTCGTTCAGTCCTCATGTCCCTAAAGCAAAAGGGGCTTCAGGGCCTAAAATGGGGGATACTGCATTATGGGGGTACTTGCTTTGTACTAGCACTGACATCCGCCCCGTTAAGTGACCAGTTAGGCAGCTCACATCACAAAGCTCTAGTGTGCCTCATGCTGTGTCCTGGTTGAGGTATTCAGAAATGCCTTCTACAAGAGCCACGGAGACGTGCACAGTGGGAGGACATGCTAGATGCATGGTTCAGTCACCCTACCTATGTTCCACAGTGAGCCCAAGATCACTTGCTCTAGCCCTGTTTGTACAGGAAGATGGTTTGACCTCTGCAACATTCACAGCTGGAGCTATGATGAGAGATTCTTGGCAACCTCCACTCACTGTGAGATCCTGGGCAAATACTGTCTACAGCAGGGACAGCAAGCAACCCTTCCTGCAGCACGGCCACCAAGGGTACGCAAGTATGCAGAAGGCATGTAGGACAGCAACAGCATCAGGCTCGTACTGAACACTCCAAGATGTAGTAAGCACCACTGCTCACATGAGAGATGCTGCAGCACCGATGAAAGCCCCGAGTGCTTTTCCTATTGTTTTCCACAATGAAGGTCTCGCACATGCTAGGAAGTACTCACCACGCTGCTCTGCACCCAGGCCTCGCCACATTTTATTTTATTTTTTTTGAGACAGGGTCTCACTATGTAGCTCTGGGTGATCTGGAACTCAATATGTAGGCCAGGTTGGCTTTGAACTCACAGAGATCCACCTGCCTCTGCCTCCTGAGAGCTGGGATTAAGGTGTGCAGCACCATGGGCACCCTTTTCTAGTCCCTTTAAACCTCACTCTGGCCTGGCCAGTGACTAGCTTTCTTTTTTTTTTCTTTCACATTTTTGTTTTAAGTTTTTTCCCCCCTAGAATTAAAAAAATAACTTATTTTTAAGTGCATTGGTGTTTTGCCTGCATGCATATCTATGTGACTATGTCACAGCCCTTGGAACTGGAGTCACAGACAGTTATGAGCTGCCATGTAGGTGATGAACCTGGGTCCTCTGAAGAGCAGCCAGTGCTTTTAACTGCTGAGCCATCTCAGACACCTAGTTACTGGTTTGAGTTTTGTTTTGTTTTTCCAGACAGGGTTTTCCCTGTCTGTCCTGGAACTTGCACTGTAGACCAGGCTGGCCTCGAGCTCACTGAGTGCTGGGATGAAAGGTGTGCACCACCTCCACCAGCTGGTTACTGGTTTTTAAAAGGCAGTGTAAGAGAACTGGTGGTGGTGCACACCTTGATCCCAGCACTTGGGTGGTAGAGGCTGGTGGATCTCTGTGAGTTCAAGGTCAGCATGGTCTACTAATGAGTTGTTCCAGAACAGCCAGGGCTACACTGAAAAACCCTGTCTCGAAAAAACAAAACACATACGTACCAAAAAACCAAACAAACAAAAAAAAACAAAACAAAAATCAAAAACAGGGCTGGAGAGATGGCTCAGTGGTTAAGAGCATTGCATGCTCTTCCAAAGGACCCGAGTTCGATTCCCAGCAACCACATGGTGGCTCACAACCATCTGTAATGAGGTCTGGTATCCTCTTCTGGCCTACAGACATATATGCAAACAGAATAGTGTGTCCATAATAAATAAATAAATATTAAAAAAAATCAAAAACAAAGACAGAGTGATATGAGCCAAAAGTGGGCCTTAGGACTAACTATATCTATCTAACTATATCTATATCTATCTAACTATATCTATCTAACACTATATCTATCTAACTATATCTAACACTATATCTAACTATATCTATATCTAACACTATATCTAACTATATCTAACACTATATCTAACTATATCTATATCTAGCTATATCTAACACTATATCTAACTATATCTAACAC
>NC_022022.1:538025-567654 GCF_000317375.1 Microtus ochrogaster
CTATCTAGCTATATCAACTATATCTATATCTATCTAACACTCTAGCTAACTATATATCTATCTAGCTATATCAACTATATCTATATCTATCTAACTATATCTATCTAACACTATATCTAACTATATCTATCTAACACTATATCTATCTAACACTATATCTAACTGTATCTAACACTATGTCTAACTATATCCATCTAACAGTATATCTATCTAACTATATATATCTAATACTATATCTATCTAACACTATATATATCTAACTGTATCTATCTAACTTTATCTATCTAACACTTATTTTATAAACAAGGAAGCTAGGGTAGGGCCTTGTCCAAGAACAGCAGGAAGAGATCAGAACAATCCAATCCTTCTTAGTCCTACCCCATCCCACCACACTAGACCGGTCTACAGGGAAGTTTATTTCCTAAGGGCCAACAGGTCAACCTCCAGGCCACCTGGTTTCTCCTCAAGCTGCTCTTGTGGTCACCACAGACAGACCTCTAAAGCTTGTGTCCACAAGGGCCAGGCCCATCTCCTATGCAGGATAACTGGAGTAGGCCACCCAGCACTTGCTGGAGTTTGGTCTACACCATATGAGGTACCCACAACTATCTGGTGCTGACGGAAGTCTGCTTAGCTGCTCCTGAGACAACAGGAACTGAAGCCATACTACAGTGATACACAGGAGTCCACGGTCAGCTCTACTGAGAGCCTGTTTCAGGTTCACCACATAAACTAACTTCCTTTCTGCTTCACAAGAGTAAGTGGGAAAAGCACAGAGAACCACCATGGGTTCTCTAACAAAGCTTCCAAGGAGATCAGAACTGTTTTTAGCCCATTCTCCCACTAGATTCAGGAGAAAGACTTCTCCTTAGCCTTGGGCAGGGGAGGGTGGGGGGTGGGGAAGCTAGCAGAGCCTCAGAATCCTCTCATCTACCAATACTCCCTGACAGGAGATAGGCCCACAGGGTGCTATTTCTGAAGCAGCCTTTTCCCAGCTTCAGGGAAAAGGATGCATGTGAAGCCCCCAAAGAAGAGGACAGAGACGTCTGGGCAGGAAATCTGCCCTACAGATGCACGGAACAGGCTGCGCCTGCACTCAGGATTTCTCCTGCTGCTGGAAAGGAGGACAAAGGGGATCACGGATACTGGCAGTGGAGTCTATACCTTCACAAGTTTCTGCGCTGAGGCCTTAGGGAAGTGGCAGAGTTTGGGGCTGTCTGGTTTAGTTTATTCTCACTGCAAAAACAGTCTGAGCACAGGTCACTCAACTATGAGGGCCAGTGGTTGAGGGGGGAAATGGGAAAGAGCCTCCCAACACACAAAAGCTCTGAACTAGGTGACAAAGCATTTCCCACTAGCAAGTCCTTCCTGACAGATGCAACAGAGTGAAACGCAGGCAAGGATGGCTGGGAGCAAAACACTGCTCTGGAGGAAGGTGTGCTGGCTGACAAAACCAGAACAACCCTGCGTCCTACCACAGTGCTTCTGCCCAGAGGCCTTTCCCAAGTCCCGGGGGAACTGTTCACCTTTAGACCCGTCCAGCCTCCACCAGCCTCAGCCTGCTTCCTGCTCACTGCTCACAGAACCAGCCCCTCAAGAGCTAGCAAATCCACCCAGAGCCCCAGCCTCTTCTCTCGCTCATTCTCCCCTCTGGGAGGCCTTGCTGCACTGACCATGTCCCCTCTCTAGGCTCGAACCTCAAGTCTATTATCCTGGTGGCCACCTCTCTGTCCTGCCCTCACACTGGACAGGGTTACTCTTCCATAAGGACCTAGGTTAAAAATAAAAGATACTCAGTTGAAAGTAAATTTCAGATAAACAAAACATTAAAAAAATATATAAGTATAGCTAGGTGGGTGCTCGAGAGGCAGAGGCAGGCGGATCTCTGTGAGTTCAAGGCCAGCCTGGTCTACAGAGTGAGTTTCAGGACAGCCAGGGCTACACAGAGAAATCCTGTCTTGAAAAACAAAACAATACAAAACAACAAAAAGTATGTCTCTGGGATATGCTTTAGCACAAAGAAGGCCCTGGGATATATTTAAGACTAAGAAAGTACTTACTTTATCTGGAGTTCAAATTTACCTGACTGTTATTTCTGTTTGTATACTTAAAAAAAGATTGTGTGTGTGTGTATGTGTGTGTGTGTGTATGTATGTGTGTGTGTGTATGTGTGTGTGTGTGTGTGTGTGTGTGTGTGTGTGCCACATGTGTGCAGGTGCCTAGAGAAGCAAGAAGAGGATCTTGGATTCCCTGGAGCTGAAGTTACAGGTAGCAGTGAGTACCAAATGCAGGTGCTAGGAATTGAACCTTGGCTTTCTGGAAGAGCAGCAAGTGCTCCTAATTGTTGAGTACTTTCTTTAGTTCCCGTTTTATTTTATGAGACGAGGTCTCATGTAGCTCAAGCTGAACTTTAACTCCCTATGTAGCTGAGGTAACATTGCCTGTCTCATTCTCTGGCCACCGCCTGAGTGCTCAGACTATAGGCAAGTGCTACCACATCTGGCTTATAGTGTACTAGAAATGGAACCCAAGGTTTCATGCCTGCAAGGTAAAGACCTTATCGACTGAGCTACACCCCCAACCTGGCATTTTGTTTTTATTTGTTTGATCTACTAACCACAACACTAACTAATGGAGGCCCCTCCCGCATTCTAATTCTCCTTCTCTGGTCACTCATCTGCTCTAAGTACAAACGGACAACTTACCAAGTTATAGGAACGCTCACCTGTGTTGTAGGCAGTGGGCATGGAGGAGAAAGGGAGGCCCTGGCTGAGTAAACTTGGTGTTGCCACGGAAACCACTGGGGTGGTAAGCGAGTGGGTAGACTGGGAGACCCCAAGGCGCTGGGCATTGTTCTGTAGGAGAAAACTGTTTGTCAAGAGATGGCAGATGGGTGGCCTGCCTCAAGGAGGTCCACCACACCACATCTGAGCCAGGTCCCCGAGTTCGAGGGAAGGTACCATAGCACGAAGGCCCACAGACACACACAAGTTGGTGTGTTTGGAGAGCCGCAGACTCAGAGTAAAACATGCACACAGATTCACTTGTATCTGCAGCCATGAAGGCATGGCTACCGTGCAGAGCTCAATACGAACACTGCCTGCTCCTGGGTGGAGGGGCAGAAGGAAGAGATGTGGTCTCTTCTGGGCTAGGATCACTGGGGTCTCCTCTACAACCGTTACAGTAGCAGATGCCCCAGAAGTGTATTCTGGCATCTGTGAATGGAATGTGCTCTCTGGGGCGGCATGTGATTGCATGTATGCACACACGTGTGTAGAGCTGTCAGCTCCATCTGCTGCTGAGTCACTTGTTTATTCCAGCTCCACGCTGGGGCCGAAACTGCCGCTGTGTTGGCCGCCAAAGCCTGCTTGCCTTTTCCAGCCTTTCTGGCCTCCTGTCAGCAAGCTGGGGAGGAAGCACCCTCCTCTTTCCTGGCTGATGGTGCGTACATAAGCACAGGGAGGGGCTGTGTATGTCTCTAAGTGCCTGTGAGATGGGCTCAGGGTAGGAGCTAGCAAACAGGCAGGCAGGGAAGTCCTTGCTAACAACAACTCTAGTCCTGCCTCAGGCCTCAGCTTTCCCCAGAAAACGGCCTTTCTTAGATTTTCTTGTAAGGATTAGGTTTGTCTTGGGTTCCAATGTTACATGGGCCTATGTGGAGTCAGGTAGCCAGAGGGATCCAAGGGCTCAATCCAGACATCTGGCTGGGGCCTCAAAGGTTTGGGGATTGCCTCATGCTCTTTTCCAGATGCACACACATACGTGTGTCTAAATAAATGCAGTAACACATAGACACACCCATGCACACACACATACACATGCACACCATTGTCCAGCCCTTCCTGCCGCTCCATTCACCTCAGTGTCCCAATCAGCTCTAAGCACAGCTCCTGAGGCCACACGTAGGACACACAGGGAGAAGACTGCTACACAGACTCATCATGCTGCAAACTGCTAACACTGGGCAAAGCTGGAACCCAAAGGCACTGCTATGTCTCAGCCGCACTTACCAGATCTAAATGGTCCTCAGTCTGGGAGCAGAAAGAAAACCAAGAGGATGTTCAGGCTATGGCTTCTGCCCTTCCCACACAGCCACCCCATCCACCTGTCTGTCTGAGAGCAGAGTATTCTTTCTGGCAATCTGATATCCAGAAAATGCTGTATTCTGGCCTCTACCAGTCAGACATTGTGAGCTAGTCCTTACTGTCATGTTGCAGTGTGAATTCCTTTATCACCCTCTCACCATAGAACCTTTGCTCCTATCTCCTGCTCATTTCTCTATCTTCTGGCCAGCACCACCGTATTCCAAAGGCCCTCAGGGAAGAAAAAGTTCACAAAATACTATACTCTCTCCCTCTCTCAATCTCTCTCTAAATCCTACATGCCTAACCTTCATTTCTCTTGCAAGAGGTCACTCTTTTCTTCCCACCTCCCAGTCCCTGCCATGGCCCAGAAACCCACTCACCAAATGATGCATTAACCCTTTGCCTCCCTGGGAAGTGATGACCCGCAGATCAGGCTTGCGGCTGGGGGCTCCAAGCTGGGTGTTGTGGGTGGGTGGGGGCGGAGACTTGGCAGGGATGACTTTGTTTAGGCTGTTGCCATTGGCCACAGGGAGGAGGCCAGGGGAAGCTCGGGCGCTGACGTAGCCATTCCCTGGAGAAGTGAGAAGAGGGAAGGAAAGGCTGGCTTGCCTGCTGTCCCTGTCAACTGCCCCATCTCTGTCACTTGGAGGCTCTCAGAGGCACGCCAGGGTTCGACATGTGCACTGAACTGCCTAAAGCCTTGGTCCCCATCACTTGGCCCAAAGTCAGCTTCTAAGTCAAAGTGATAGGGCCAAAGGTATAACTAAAAAGCAACCACTGTCACTGCCAGCCCTGGGCACATAGGAGCCCTACGGCCATGCCTTTGGCCATGCCTAGCACTCGGATCCCTCCATCCACTTCACACAGGACATACAATGACCAGAGTGGAAATAGGTGGTAGGCTATGATCTGCTCTTCACTAAGGAGCCTGATTAGAGCTAGCCAACCATTTAGATTGTTTCCTTGTAGGGAGCTGGAACTCTGTGTTTTTCATCACCACAAAACAAGCCTGTAGCCTTGGGGGAGACAGGCCACTGGCTGCTGGTAATGGTGTTGCTAGCACTAGGAGCTGATGATAGAGTCACTACCATAACTAGACTGGGGATAAAGGCATCACGACTATCGTTTATATTTGCTCTGTACTTTCCAGGTACAGCCCTTTCACACACAGTATCATACATGTTCATCAGCCCTGGGAGGTGCGTGGGATGGGCAGAGGAGGAAGCATGGCACTCACTGAGTTCCCAATGCTGGGCTCAGGGCCCATGAGCAAGGAAAGGAGGGTTTACCTCTAGTACCTCACCTTTGACTCCAGTGCACAACTATGCTGAGGCACCCTCATAGCCGTCCATTTTACACAGGAGAGGGGTGGCACTTTGGCTAAGACTGAGCTGGAGGAGTCTAAGGGTCAGGAATGTAGGCGGTGACTAGAGTATGAAACCACACCTTGCTCTGTCCCGATAGTATACGGTTACAACCCTCAAAGTGTGTTACTGTCTCTGTCCCAACTCCAAGATCACCCTGGATATGGCAAGAATGACAGGGTGACGTCAATGGTGACATTAGAAGGTCACCGGCCAGACATCAGCACAGATCAAGAGTGGCTGGAAGTGGCTGGGCACAAAGGCTGCAGTAGCCTTTCTGTGACTCAGGTACGTATCTGTATGGTGACTCCATGGGAACACAGAGCCCATGCACGGGTGAGACATGTATGCCTACCATTTGTCTAGGCAAGTCCTGATCCCAACAAGATGCCCCATTTAATCTGAAAATGCTGGACCATGGTCAGGCATGGTGGTATACGCCTTTAACCCCAGTACTCAGAAGGCAGAGGCAGGAGGATCCCATGAATTTGAGGCCATCTGGGTCTATATAGCAAGTTCCAGGACAGCCAGGGCTCCATAGTGAGACCTGTCTAAAAGAAAAAAAAAGGGTGTATGTGTGTGTGTGTGCTGACCCTTCCACTTCAATAGCACTATGAATATGAATCCATCCTCAGCTTGCCTGACATTCTTCAGACCCACAGCTCCGCGGACTAAGTCACTGCTGTAAACACCAAAATAATGCAGGGGCCTAAAAATCTTCTGATGCATCCTGCTCAGGCACGGCCATCTCCTCCCCTGCCACCCTGTGGAAGGCAGCTCCACTCACCCACGGGACTGGGGCAGGCGCCATTAGCACTGTTGAGGTCTCCACCCAGCATGGCTCCTGTGAGGAAAGCAGAGGTACCATGAGCTTTATCTCAGGACTGGACAAGAAGAGGGGACCCTGGGGAGTCCAGGCTTTTCCCCTCAAGAGTCATAAACATGCAGGAATGCTGTGAAGGGAAACGGAAACCCAGAAGCCCTTCCGCACCTCCCTTCCACCTCAGCAATTCACCATCCAGACTACTTACCTGCACTAGCAGGTCGCTGGGGCAGGCCCGGAGAAACACTGTTTCTCTGTAGTGCTGGCTGCTGGGGGGACAGGAGCCGTGGGTCCGTAAGGGATGACGTCACCAGGGAAGGAGTGACCAGAGAGCCGCTGGGATTGCTGAACTGCATGGAGCTCTGATTGGACACGGGCACTGTGACAGGCATGGCAAAGTTGGGGGCCGGAACAGATGACTAGACAAAAAGACGGAGGGCAGGGTCACACCAGGTGAACCTCTGCCCTGGACCCATTTTGCCCAAGAGGGTAGGCACAGTGTTCTCTAGTTCGTGGACTGTATCTCCAAGGGTCAGCAGCCTGGGTTCCCTGCCTTCAACCCTTTGTAGCCCTGCCTACCTCCCATCAGAAAGGTGAGAGCACCTTGCAGTATAGCTCTGGTCCAAGGCAGGAGAGCAAGGCTCTGCCCACTGCAGACAGGACCGGATACCCCCAGTGGGTTAGTCCTCAGCCAGGCAGGACACACTGGGAGCAAGTTAGTGCCCTGGGTACAGTCCCAAACTCACACACTGCTTGAGACCATGGCTTCACTACGCGGCCACCCACCATCCGGCCTGCTTCAGGAGCAGCTCATGCCCACCTCCCTGCCTTTGCTTAGCAGTTCAGCTTCCTTTAAACAAAGCTGAGTGCCTTAGGCAGGGATGCCAAAACAGCACAAGGGGGCCTCTGCCCAAAACAACAGGACAAAAATCATACTCTCCCTCGCCCTCTCAAGACTCATGATATCTGCAGACTTTCTGCTGGTGAAGGGACACTGACTATCTCTCTAGCTTAGGCAAGAATTTTACAAAAAGAGGGCTATCAAGACCAAGGTCAGGAGTTTCTCAGTGGTCAGTACCAGCTCAAGGATGGCTCAGCCTAGTACACCCATGAGAGGCAGCCAAGGGCCGGGCAAGGCTGGGTGAAGCCACACCATGCAGCACAGGAGGCTCTCCTCCATGCGACTACTCACGGCCAGTCTATAACTCTGCATCATCTTATCAAATTCCTCGTCTATCTTTTTATACTTCTCCTCCGTCTGGGGGGTCAGGGCAAACGCCTCGTCCACCTCAGGGCTCTCACATTCCCTGTGCTTCTTGTGCAGCGCCTGGGGGAAGGGCCGGAAGGGGACCAAAGAAAAGGTGAGGAGGGCTCACCCCATAGCGCCTGAAGAGCCCATCCAGTTCCTCACTGGCCCGCCGGTACTTGTCCTCCAGCAGGGGGCTCTGCTCCAGTGAGTCCTCCCCATCCGGCTCTGGGCTGTCACAGCCGTTGAAACCCTTCTTCCTCAGGGTCTGCAACCGCACCACTCAGTCAGCCAGCCAGCAATGGTCCTCCTGCCTCCTCCAAGCTCCTCCCAAGGATCCCAAGGTTCTTCTCCAACCTGTCCTCCCCTGGTTCCCAGAAGCTCCAGTCCCTCCCTCAGAGCCATCCTCCCCGCCTACAATGTTTCTTTGGGGCCCTGAGTGAAGTGGGGCCTAACCTAGGCACGAGGCAGATATGTTCCACAGCTCCATCTAGGAAGAAGTGGGCAGGGGACCCTGTCTATCCAAACCCCCGGGTTCTACTTAGGTGAGAGAACTGGATGGAAACAGGAAAGGACCTGCACTTACTGCGTTTTTTGCTCTATACTACCCGAGACTACCCAGAGACCAAAGCCTTGCACATGGCCTTAAAGTGTACCTGTAGCAGACGCAAGTACTTGTGGTTGCTCAAAACTTTAAAGATACCTGTTTTAAGCCGGGCAGTGGTGGCGCACGCCTTTAATCTCAGCACTTGGGAGGCAGAGGCAGGCGGATCTCTGCGAGTTCGAGACCAGCCTGGTCTACAGAGCTAGTTCCAGGATAGGCTCCAAAGCTACAGAGAAACCCTGTCTTGAAAAACCAAAAAAAAAAAAAAAAAAAAAAAAAAAAAAAAAGATACCTGTTTTATATTGTTTTCAAATCATGTTTATTTATTTACATGTGTGCACGTGCACATGCCATAGCACATGAGTGCACGTCAGAGGACAACCTGCAGGCATTGGTTCTCTTCTTTCCACCACAGGGATCCTGAGAATTAAACTCAGGCCATTAGGCCTGGCAATAAGTGCCTCTATCTGCTAGGCCATCTCAACAGCCCTTGCTTCATTTTAACTTTTATTTACTATTTTCTTTCCAAGACAGGGTTTCACTGTGTATCCCTGTCTGTCCTGGAACTAGCTCTTGTAGACCAGGCTGGCCTCGAACTCACAGAGATCCACCTGCCTCTGGTTCCTGAGTGCTGGGATAAAGGCATGCTCCACCACTGTCCAACTTATTTTTATTTTTTCTAGTTTATTTCATGTGTATATGTGTTTTGCCTGCGTGTATGTTTACCAATGAGTGCCTGGTGTCTGCGGGGTTAGAAGAGGTTGGCGCCCCTGGAACTGGAGTTACAGGCAGTTGTGAGGTGCTATGTGGGTGTTGGGAATCAAACTGCGGTCCTCTGGAAGAACAGCCAGTGCTCTTAATCTCTGTACTCCAAGTTGGCACCCTAGAGCATGAGCTGGCTGTCTCATTCAATCACAGAACAGTGTGTAAGCCGGCACTGCTCAGGCTATGGAGGAGGCCACAGCTCAGAAGTCAAAGCACCTGCCTACGGCCGTGCGGCCAGTAAGGAGCGGGGTGAACCCAAAGCTCATGCCCTTCGACATTTCACATTTTGACTCTGAAACAGAAGGCAAGAGCCACACAGACCCATAAAGTCATGGGACAGAAAGGAGATATGGGAACAAAGAGGGATACACAAAAAGGAATATCCCAGAGGATGAAGGAAGGAGGTGCTAAAGAGAGAGCAGAAGACAGCAGGATGCTCCTCAGACCCAGCAGGCCAGACTGCCCAAGTCGGGCTGAGGCCTGGTACTGGCTACATGTCTCATGCCTTCGCTCCCTTGGGCCTGGGCTCAGGAGAAGAGGGAGGTTACACACAGGCGCACCTCTATGATGTCAGCGTTGGTGCGGCTCTCGTGCGGCTCGTTGTACTCCGTGTACTTGAGCAGCACCTTGTCCATGTCGGTGCTGGCGTACTGGAACAGCTTGTTGGAGTGGTTGAAGATGATGAGCGCGATCTCACAGTCACACAGCACGCTCAGCTCGTACGCTTTCTTCATCAGTCCAAACTTGCGCTTGGTGAACGTCACCTGCAGGAGAGTAGAGGGCGGCCAGGTCTGACAAGAGTCCCTGTGCCCAGAGATATCTGGACATAGTCCCTACCATAGAGTTCCACTCTCTATGGGAATCCTTCATCTAAAAAAGAAAATGGCATCCCTTGGCCAGACCACAGCCAAGACACACCAGAACCAGCCTCAGATGGGAAAGGATTTCGATGGCCAGGAGGCCGCACCTCTGTGCAGCAGGCTGAGAGCTGGTGAGGAGAGGGATGATTTTGCAGTGGGGTTAGGGCCCCGGCCCATTGCAGAGCGGCAGAGGGAAGGAGGCACACGAAGGTGCCCCTCTCTCCACTCAGACCCACCTCTCTGTCACAGCCTCCAGGAGTCCCTAACTTCCAAGAAAGCCCTCTTATAGAACTGGTCATGGGTGACAGAAGCTGGCTCCCTGCCCTTGCTCTCCTACTACATGGGGCTCTGAGATTTCCTCACCTGGCGGTTCCGCTCATCAGTGATTCGCTGGATCTGAATCTTTTTCCTCCCCATCTTCTCTGGGGGGTCCTTAGTGCCAGAGAGGAAAGGGCTGCTGGGTGGTGGTCAGGAGCCTCACACTATGCTCATGAATGTCTGGAACTATTTCATGGTCTGTAGAACACCTGTGAACAGGCTCCTAGGAGAGAGAGTCATAAGGACTGTTAATGAGCCTCCAGCCCCCAGCTCTGTTGCTTGAGATGTGGGCCAGGCCCACTACACCCGTAAGAGGCTAGTGGCATCTCTGCCCCATCCCCAAATTGTGGCAATATTTGCTAGAGAGGAAATGCGCCCCCCCCAATACCAAGTGCAAGTTGGGCTCCCCCTGGACCAGCACTTGGTCTAGGCTGCTTCCCCAAGTCACTGCTCTTCTTGAGCTCTGGGTCACACAGAAGGTCCAGAGCACCCATGCCCTGTTCTCTGTAGAGTCTGGGTGTACTCTGTTGTATTCCCCCTGCCAACTCCTACCCCACCCCCTGGACCAGTGGAGGCTGCTATGCTTGAGTCACAGTGAGAACAGACTGAAAGCAGCAGGCAGAGAGAGGATGTCTGCTGCCCCAGTTAAGGTTGGTGGCAGTATCCTTACATGGACCAACCTGGGGACAGAGGTGTTATAGAATGCCCACTCCAATCAGAGCCCAGGTAGGTTTTTGTTTGAAGGGAGGATGTCCTGCTGCTCAGACACAAACTACTCTAGGTCGGAGGCAGCAAACCTGTTTTCCCTGACTCCTCACCTCGTACTGGGGACTGAACCCAATGGCCCTGCACAGGCTAGGAAAGAGCTCTGCCCAGCTGCATCCTCAGCCCCACTTTCACTGACTGAGCTAAGTCTTGCCGAGTTTCCCAGACTGCCTTTAAATATGTGATCCTTCTGACTCAACCTCCAGAAGCTATAATGACAGGCCTGCACCACAGCTAAGTCTGGAACATAGGGTTGCCCACTTTCTAGGTAAGTGCTCCAGCACTGAATTCACCCCAATCCAGGCAGTGTTTCTGTGAAGGGCCAGAAATCAGCACTGCAGCCTGTAAACTCTGTGGCCACTTAGCTCCAAGGTAGGAGCCTGGCTGACATGGTGGTGACGCACACCTTCAATCCTAACACTCAGGAGGTAGAGCAGGTGGGTCTCGGTGAGTTGAGGCCAGCCTGGTCTCCAGTGAGAGCCCTGGCTCAAAACAAACAAACAAACAAACAAACAAACAAACAAACAAATGTAAAAATATATTACTGAGGGGGGCAGCAGGAAAAGTGCTCTGGGTGACTAAACAGAGTGCTTCAAATCTAAGAGCCCTTGCTGGTCTTTGTAAAGGACCTGGGTTCAGTTCCCAGCACCCATTTGGAGGGTTACAAACGTCTCTATTTTCTGGGGGTGGGGAGGGAGTGAGGGTACAGATCTGGCTGTCCTGGAACCTTAGCTGTAGACCAGGCTGACCTCAAACTTGGAGAGATTCCCCTGCCTGTCTCCCAAGTGCTGGGATTAAAGGTGTGTACCACCATCATCACCACCTGGCCTACAAATGTTTAACTCCTGCTCCAGGGAATCTAAGCCGGTCATCCGGTCTCCACGGGCACTGCACGTACATGGTAAAAAGACATACTAACAGGCAGGGAGGTAAGGGATTCCTCCGCAACAGCTGGGTGCCAGCGGATTCTGAGCATTCGAACCTGTGCCTTTCTAGCTTATTCTACAAGGCCTGGAGGTTACAAAGTAAGCGAAGTTCACTGGGCACCCGACTAGGATGAGGTGGGGGGTGGTGGAAGGTCTTGACCTGCTTAGGATCATCACAGATCACATGACCATACCTTAGGATTCATTGTCTAGCTTCAACTCTGCCTAAATATCAACAGAGAGTATCCCAGCCCCTTCCCTTACCCTGGAAGAAAGTGTCTTGTCTGCATGTATGTAAGGTCACCAAAAGAGGAGCTCCATAGCCCCTGGCCTACTGCCCACCCTCTCTCTACACCTCAGACCAGCAGCAGCCTAGCCCTGCGTGATCCAAACAAGCAGCAGTCACCTCTCCTGGCCTCTAACACGAATCCCTGCCCAACTCACTGCAGAGGCCCAGCTGGAATTTCCAGACTTTACCCCTAACTCTTAGGACCATCCACAAACTGCCTCCTCACTGGCCTGGGCAGGTGGGGCAGCACACTGGGGCAAGGGCTATGGTAAATTGGCCTTTTTAGGGTTTGTGTAGCCCAGCCTCAGGAACTCCAATCCAAACCCACAGTGCAGGGTCCCCTTTCCTAACCTTTCTCACCACTGCAGCCCATGAACAGATTCTTGATGAGAGAACCTGTCTCCTGCGTATGGCCCGTGCTGGCTCCTCAGGCGGCGGGACGTGAACTGTCCCAGCGTTTTCAGTTTTCCAAACAGCGAATCTAACCATCTTTCTAGCATTACAGTCTCTAAATAACTGTGTTCTCTTCTGTGCCTAGCTCCCCCAAGGCTGGAGCCTCTTGAAGGCAGGAACCAGATCTGTCTTTTTACTATGCTATTGCCTGAAGGAGGAACCCAGAAAATATCCATGCAAACACATATGAGCCTGTGAGAAGTCCCTCCTGCAGTCTAATCTCTGTCCATCCTGCTGTCCTCACTGTCCTCTGCAGGGCTAGAACCTTCTATCAGCTGCCCTCAAGTCACCGCTTGGGAACCACTGACCCTCCAACTGACTCTGCAGCTCTCACCCTCATCCCTCTCTACACTCAGCGCGGCTGGTGCAGAGGGTGAGACTCTAAGTCTTCTAAGGAGCAGCCCTGAGCACATGGAGATGGAGAGGATGGGGTTGCTTAGGCAACTGTCGCCTGGCAACCAGTTCCCTGGCTGATCTCCTATACTGCCCCCCCATCCATGCCGCATGCTGGGGGAGCTAGGATATGAGAGAGATCATGGCTGAGAAGGCAGGGAAGTCAGAGAGACCCAGTGAGTACCCTTCGACAGGGAATCTGTCTAAGAGGTCAAGCCCCTGCAACCCTCACTCCCTCTATACTAGCTCAGCCATTTATAATAATCCCATGCCTCCCAGGTCTTGCTCAGACCCTGCTGTTGGCAGTCCTTCCTCCCAGCTAACCAGAAGCTCTTTTACAAAGCAGGCTCTGTACCCTCTGCTGTGTGCTGCACATTGCTACAGATTCTCTGAAAGCCCTGGGGCAAGGATGTGAGCTCAGTCCTGGTTCTGGAAGGGTGGTATCTGGGCAGAGATGGCCACAAAGGACCAACCCAACCTTCCCACTTCATCAGAAGGTTTTAACAAACACCTGGACCTGTTAATCAGTCCTCTCTTCAACAACCTAACTAACTGCCAGGAGCCAGAGGCCTGGGCATCTGCTCTCCTGATGCAGGCTCTCCTCCTGCCTGGCCTCGTCAGCCCCTCTTCTCTCATGTTCTGGCCTTCGAGCTGCTCTTTTTTTTTTCTTTTTCTTCTTTTTGAGGGTGGATATGAGACAGGGTCTCTCTGTGTAGCACTCATCCTGTAGTCCAGGCTGGCCTTGAACTCAGAGCTCCGCCTGCCTCTGCCTCCCTGTGGTGGGACTAAAGGCACGTGCCACTGCTCGGATTGGGCTGCTGCTCTTCTAAGCCTAGTCTGCAGCTCTTGGCACACACGCTGAGGTGTCGGGGGCCCCAGGCCTTCCCATCCTGACCTCAGGCCACAGCTGTGCACAGCAGCACCCCTAAGTAGGTTCTAGCTGGGCAGGGTGGTATTCCCAGCAGGACATGACAACAACAGAGGAAAGAAGAAAGCCCTGGCTGGTGGGATCTGTAGGAAAGCCAACGCAGGGTGATGGTGGTGGGCAGGAAGTCTGGGAGCTAGGATCCTATGGCAACTGTGCACTGTTTATACGCAAAGGAGGGATAGGTGAAAAGCAAAGGGGCACTGGTGTGAAGGATCATGGGAGAATAGGCTCTTGTCTCCCTAATGTTACACCTCTTGGTACCTGAGAGTCAAACCACTCTGAGGTTTCAGAATCAGGCATCTCAGTTCCTGTGTGAGGGGCCTGGGTGGAGATGGGAGTGGGGTCAGGACTGGGTTCCTGAGCCACTGCTGAAGGGCCAGGCAGGAGCACTCTTTCTCCACAGTCTCCATCCTCCCTGGCTCTTTAGCCACACAGCTCGGTTGTCTGCTTTCTCAGACCCTTCTGCCCTGAGCACTGTGTCCTGGTTGCCTGAGGCTCTAAAAAGCTGTATCTGACCCTGGAGTCCTATACCAGCAGACTCCAATGGAGCAGAGGCCAGAAAGGCCAAGCTTTGAGCTCCTCCTGAAGCGAGTGGGAGGCAAGGAGAGATCTGCTCCCATTAGGCGTTCCCCCTCCCTTCCAGGCCGCTGGGGGGCCTCAGGCTGCACTGCAGACAGCTGTCACCCTCCTCCACCCTCTCCCCGTAGGGCTGCAGGGCATGAAATAAGCAGCAGGCGCTGGGGGAGGGGGCGACAATCCAATCCACCTGTCACCCCCATAGTCGGGCAGCCTGCTTGCTAGTGGGAGGAGGCGTGGGCAAGGTGAGGACAGATGCACAGACACAGGAAGGGGACAGAAAAGGGCCAGTGAGGCAAAGGCACAGGGCTGGGAGAGCAGCTGGGCTGGGCAGCTGAGGGTACCCTAGCAGCCTGCCCTGGGGGCATCCTTCAGGCCTCTCCTCTCCTCCCTGCCCCAAGCTAACTCCCTTCTCCAGAATTCCCAACAGCACACCAAAGCGCAGGTCCCACGCCTTCTAAGTTCTGTCAGGCTGACTACCAAAAACCCTGGTTCCCACCATGTCCCATTATCCCCTCCCCCAGTCAGCAGCTTGGGGCTGGGCAGGGGCTATTTTTAGCTTGGGCAGTGAGCTAATTATAACTCACCAACAGGGGACCTGAGGGCCAGCTAGGGGGCAGTCCAGGAAAGCAGAGAAGGGAGGGGTGGTCCTAGGCACTGTGACCTGTAGAGACAGAAACTGACTTGAGGAGCACCCAGCAGGGCTAGGAGCCTTCCCCTAACTTCCCTTGGGCAATTCTCCCATACTCCACCCTCAGCTTCCCACCTCTACTGTTTAGCAAACCTCTTGGGAAAGTGTCATCCTGTTTTCTCCATGAGGTACTGTCAACTGTGTCCTACTCCATGTCCTTCCTGCGGTCTAGCTCCCATTCTTCCTGTAGCAGCCGAGGCCTTGGGGCTCCCCGTGCCCCTCCCACCCACAAGAAAGTCCTAGAGCCACTGCTGGGTCTCAGGAACCTTTCCAGCTACAGGACACACCCTGGTAGCAAAGGGCTGAATGAGGTCAGGCAGTGAGGGGATGGTTTGCAGAGTCTGGGCATCTCTAGCCTAAACTGAGACCCTGCCGTGTGCCCAAATCCATCAGTGGCCTTACTCTGCTTGTCAGGAAGAAAGTCAGCCATGTAGTTCCAAAAAGGGGTGTAGTCTAGCCCTCTTCACTGGTAGCTGGTGAGGAGGGCCCCTCCTGAGGCCAGAGGGGAACAAACAAGGCCCCAGGCACTTCCTGGGATGTGCTGTCTGAAGTCACCCTGGGCCACTCTGTTGATGCTCCTGTCAGGTAGCGCAGGACACCCTGGTCACAGTTGCAGCTCTCAGAATCAGAATTTGGGTCCTCCAAGGGTCCTGGTCTTGGCTGGCCCAAGGTCACTGTCACTGGAGTGGTCCATTTTGGAAACCCAAGCTTGTGCTTTGCTTTGGCGCTGCCTAGCAGGCCAAGTAACCGTGACTCACTGCTGCTCATTTGCATGGTGATTTGCATAGTGTCTCCACCCTTATTCCTCCAAACTCAACTTCCCACTCCACAGTGTAGGCTCCTAACCAGCACCGTGGCACTCAGGACCTCAGAGCTGGCTCCATCTTCTTCTTCGGTGCACAAATGGCCCAATGACAGCATGCTGCGCCTATCCTTGGGAAAGGGACAGAGAGGCAGCAGTGCACAGCCCAGCTAGGAGCCTCTGGAACAGGACTCAAGGTGGGAGAGCAGCAGCAGGGTGCTCCTACCCTGTTTCTGGGGTCCACTCGCCACTGTGCAGAGTGAGTCCAATACAGTGGGCATGAGTTAGATTACAGAGAGAACTTTGAAGACTGGGTCCTACTCAGATCAGACTCTAGGGTTCAAGCTCACCTTCTCAGAAGCTAAACAAACAAGATAGGCAGCTGGGGAGATATGGGGATCATGAAGGAGCTGTGCTCCTACCACAGGTGTGGGCAGACAACCAGCCCCTTGAGAACGTGGAAGTCTGTCATCTGCCCAGCTACTAGTCATACCCTCTGAACCGAAGCCCCGCTGAGTCTGCCTACTCTGGGAAGTCCTTTCTGGTATCTAAAGACCATCCTTCTCGCACAGCCAATCCTGTCACGGCTGTCATCTAGACAAGAATAGTGACCTTGGCCATCAGAAGCCTTAGTTGAGGAGAGGTGGGGGCAGTTGGGACCGTTAAGTGTGTCACCTTCCACCTCCCTACCCTACTTCCCCCTGGGGTCTCAGGAGACAGAAGTGAAAGTCGCAGCTGGGCCTTGAGGACAGATCATCTTGACAAGCTTTGGGATGAGCATGCCACCATTCATGCTGGTTTGGGGGATGCCTGCTATTGCAACAAGTGGATGATAGCTAGCTCAGTGGAGAGACTTCCAGGGAAATGGAAACAATAGGGAGCTCTGAGCATGCCCTAGGCCAGAGCAGCTTTCTCCTAGGGCACCATATTTTGTTCAAGCATCCAGGAACAGACCAAGAGCTGAGCCCTAATTGCTGGGCTTTTGGCACAGGAGTAATGGGAGGTACTGCACAGACTGGGGCCACCTACACTCAGACAGGACAGGCCAGAAAGAGGCCAATCCAATCAGGGAAGGCAAATCCTCCTGGTATTGTGACCTCAAGGAGCAGCAAGGATTTAAAGGAGCCTTGGGCAGTGGCTGCGTCTCTAAGCCCTAAACAGAAGGTGGCAAGGTGGCTCTTGTGGGGGATTATGTTACTGTTTTAAGGAAAGAGGCTAGGTAAGGATGGGTGCCTAGACTGTGGGTCCTGAGCACCCTTGGGCAAACATATACTCTCACTGAAACACACCTTCATCAAACAGGGTTCACTGATGAGAAAGTGGCAGAGGCCCCTCTTTGTCAGCAATGATTGCTGTCCGTGCATGACCCAGAGGGTTCCTTCCTCTGAGGGGAAGCTCGCAGGGGCTTTTTACAAGCAAGGCCTATCTATCCCTGGGAACAGGTGAAGGCTTCCTTTCTCCTCAACTCCCCACCCCCAACTGCAGGCTGACAGGTGGGGGAGAAGAGTAGAAACAGCTGGGCCAGGACACCTGTTTTCCACTCCATGCCTGGCCAAGGGCCTGCTTGGGGACCACACGGGGAGTCTGCCAAGAGGCAGGCAGGTGTGAGGGCAAAAAGAGAGGGGTCCAGATGTCAAGGGGAGATAGAGCAAGAAGAACCACCCTCACCATGGTACACCTAGAGGAGAGCAGCCAGTCCCAAGGGGCCTCCAGCCCCTGCATCCTATTTCATCTAATGGAAAAGGAAGAACCTAGAAAAGAGACCTATTCCCCACTCCACGGACCCTCATGTCTTAGTCTTTATTCTCCCAGTCTTCAAACCCAGCCTGGGGGGAGGAGGACATCAGTAGCAAAGACTAGCAAAGAACCTAGGCCGTCTGCTGGGCAGGTTTTGAGGCTGGGAGGCACCTGGCATGGCAGGGGAAGGAGATCCCGTTTCTCATGCCACCCCAGGGTCTGGTCTTCAAAGCCTTCTCAAGCCCTTATCCCTATACCTCAGGTCTTGGCTGAGGGTCCTGAGGGAGGGTGCAGCTGTCACACCTGCCTTTGAAACTTCTTCCTCTAGGAAAGGCAGGGGCCAGGGGAGGAAGATAAGGCTGCCCAGTCCCTGTGCTACCTTCAATCCCTTTCCTGTCTCCTTCAAGCAGAGTTCCAGGGGTCTCTGTGTACTGCTGGCTCCTGCTCTAGTCCTTGTTTTGGGGCTTCTTGCATTGGTGGGGAAATCTGAAGGAATTACTGTCTCCGGAGTCAGAGCAATACACCCCCAAACTGCCACCAAACCCTCCGAGACCTCTGAGTGCTGCATCGAGGTGGTACCGTGGTCAAGAGTGGCCTGGACCCTCCCTCCTGCAGAGAGATGCCTTCTTAGACAAGAGCCCTGAACCTCTCACAGTGGGCTTCACTGAATAAATCCTTAGTCCTTCAGTTTCCCCAATACCAATGACCAGTTGCGGGCAGATTGCTGACCAGCTTAGGACTCTTCACAGACAACATCAGTTCTGGGGATCTCAAAAGTCTTCATTTTTGACTCTGAACCATGCACCCTGTTAAACTGGGTGTGAATGGGTGATGCTGGAGGGGAGAGCTAGGGACAGGCAGGACACGCCTTCCCTGTGGCATGTTGTCTGCCCAGTGCTAGGGGAGAGGCCCCAGAACAGCCGGGGGCGCCACGCCAAGGTCAGTGACCAAGCCTAGAGCTCAGGGCCTCCTGGGAGGGTAAGTTTAAATGAGTAAATATGGTCCCGCCTGGGTGTGGTTTGCCACAGGCCAAAGCTTGGGGCAGGCCACTCCCTCCAGTACCCTACACAGAAGGGGCCGTCAGCCACAGTCAGCCCCCTCAATCCACGCCACCAGCAGCCCTGTCTAGTTCTGCCACTGGCAACCGGAGCGGGGCTGGCACGAGGGCTGAGCCGACACAAAGGAAAGGTGGGCATGGAAAGCTGTGGGGGCCTCCTGAACCAAGAATGTGCCCCCAAATGCAGCAGAGCAGTCTCACTCATGGAAGGCGGGTACAAAGCTCCAGCAGCAGGGACCAAACACACAGGTCACCTAACACACTATGTCACCTAAAGGGAGACTCCTGAACACCTGGAAAGCTGAGGAGGGAGGGGGCAACTTACCCAAGGCCAGGGTGGGGGACAGTGGCTAGCCAGGGATCAGAGCCGCAAGGGAGGGTGGAAGTCAGCCAGTGCTCCCTGACTCACAAAGCATGCTCTCCACAGACAGGCCCTGCCTGCCCATCTGTGCTCTGACCTCAACCCTTGCTCCAGCACAGGCTCTCTAGGTCTGTGCGCCTGCCTTTCCCTTCCTGCCTCTAGTCCCTCACCACCCCCCACTCTCCAATCCTTTAATCATCTTTACCACTGCTGCCCCCACCCCCGCAGAGCAACAGCTGCTCTGTGGGTGTCACACCCCTAAGGGTGCGCTGTACACCTTCCCACATGTGTCCCATGACCTGCTGCAGACTGCCAGGTGCAGCTGGGGCTGCAGGACCCCGCCAGCCTGCTTTCTGGGGAAAGGGGCTCAGAGGTGAGTCTTCCCACAGCTCCAGGACAACACCTCAGAATGTTTTGTCCTAGGCAGGGAGAGATGAGAAAATATTCCAGGAGCCAAACAGCACCAGCCCCACTAGGCCAAAGGTCAAAGCCTTTTTAGCAGAGTCACTGGAGAATGCTTGAGATTTCCCCCTTGCTTCTCTGGGAAGTTCCTTCTGATATCCAGGCTCCATCCAGCTTTCCTAACTGTGTAGAGGGCAATGTCAGCCACAGCACAGCCAGATGTCCACTTCCATAGCACAGCTCCTAGCTAATGCTACCTCTCCCCCATGAGTAAGTCACAAACTGGGACAGAAGGATAGAGAGGGTTGGATGGACTCTGGCCCCATGACTACCTCATAAAAGCCACCAGTGATTACAGCGATGCGGAGGCTGGACCGCATGCGACCATTCCTCCTTCCCGCTTCCCTGTAAAGGGAGATAATTTTCTCAGGCCAGTTGGCTTCAGAGAGTCTACAAAGTCCCAGCCATGGCCCCAAAGGGGTGGCAAAAGCCCACCACCACAGAGCTGCTCTGACCCTTGCCAGTGGGCTCTGGGCTTGCCTTAGATCATCCCCCTTAAGAACCTGGATAGTGCCAACTGTATTTGTGACACAAAGTGTCCTCCTTGCCTGCAGCTCCTCTGTAGGACACACTGTCTGCGCAGGGGGGCAGAGAAGTGGAGGCAACAGAGAAAAGCCAGCCTACCCACTCAACTCCAGTGTGTGGCAAAATGTCCAACAAGGACCAATGTCAGGCCAGGGCCATCCATGGAGGACAGGAGCTCAGCTGGCAAGGAAGACAAAGCTGGGAAGGTGGGCAGAGGTCCAGGCCAAGGACAGAAGAGCCAAGGATGCTGCAGCAGAGGCCCCTTTCCAGAGCAGGGTCAGATGGGGCCTCAGTGAGCTTAATCCCATCCTCTGGTCTAGCTCCCAACCTGGGGAGATTTCCTCCGCCTTTCCCATCATACTAACCCAGGAAGACAGGGAGAAGAAAGAAAAAAAGCCTACTGGAAACAGATTATATAACGGCAACCAGCCAGGCTGTCACATCGCCCAGCCTATGAGCACTAAGAAGTCAGAGGGCCAGAGGAGAGAGCTGGGTCCTCCAGCCCTGGTCCCGCACAGAGGGGGCAGGCAGCCTGCACCTGCCTCCTGCCCAAGTCCTCCACACCCTGTTCCAGGCACAAGCCCTGTGCCCATCCCCCAACACAAAGCTTCCCATACTTTCTGGCTGGGTCCTGATGCCTGCAAGAACAAGGCTTGTATATCTTCATTCCTAACCTTAAGAGTCTCTCCCTGCATGAAATCTGTGGCAGAAAGAGGGGAAACCAAACTCTGATACAGACTGGCTGTGTGATCTCCGGTAAAATGTTTGTCCACTCTGGTAGGTATGGGAATGCCTTCCAAGTGAATCTTCTTACAAAAGTACACGCAGCAAGAACACACAGGGTTTGTGTGAAGGGCACAGGAGTCATAATAAAGAATATGACTACTGAGATCCCAAGGTCCCAGCGTCCGTTTCTGGGGTACATGGGAAAACTCTACAGAAGCTCCAGTATTCCCCAACCACTCCACATAATAAGGTTCTCAGCCACTCCCACAACCATCCCACCCCACCCCCATCCTGGAAGACGCAGGAAGGAAATTCATTCACAGGCAAGACCATGAGAGCTGGGACGGCCAGGCTGAGCACTGGGGCTTGGTGGCCAGTGGCCAGAAGCTGGGTGTCTGGGAACACTGACAGGTACCTCGCCAATACTCCCCTCCGCGGACACCTCCGCTAGAGCTGGGAGGGAAACAGAAGGTGGACAGCTCCCAAGGCCTAGTGCACTCAGTAGGCTCCCCTCCGGGAGCCGGCCAGAGCAGCCCAAGGTCACCGTCCCAGGCGGCAAACTTCCCACAGCCAAGACAGCTCAGGCCCACTGAGGGTTAGGGGGAGGGAGAAGATCCGCCACTCACTCAGCCAAAGCAGCTAGGCCTCGGAGGGAAACTCACACGGCGAGGGCAGGGTACCAGATCCACCCCACTGTACTCCCCTGGCCTGGCCCTAATGCGCCGGTCAGTCGTTGGCAGAGCTGGCACTCGGGACAACCTGGATAGTCCAGGGCCACTGGGAGCCCCAAGGGCTCGGCGGAATCTCTAGGAGGCCTTGCTGCCCCATCTCCGCCATGGAAAGCCAGGAGCACCGTAGTCCCTTGGGCCAGCCTTACCACTCGAACCCTACTCGCACCGGCTCGGCCAGCACCGACCAAGGGAGGCCCCGGAGGGAGAGGTCCTGCCAGATGTGAACAGCTGCAAACTCCTGGCTAGGGGTGCTCCAGCTGGCTTTGCTGACACACCCGACCCGGGGGGTGCGAGATCGCGGCCAGAGCCACGTGCGTTGCGCCCGCCAGAGCGCGAGGCGGCGGGGGCTAGGGTGCCAGGCGCGGCTGTCACAGCAGACACCCCAGCACCGCCGCCGCCGCCTCGCCCGGCCCGGGACTCCCGCGCCTGGGCGCCCTGGCACCCCTCGCGCTCCAGACCACCCTGCGCCCTGCCGCGCGGCGTGGGGGAGGGGCTCTTAAAGGGACCGGCGCGCGTCGCGACTCACCAGCCCGCGGGGGAACGGGGTTGTCACGGCGCCGGGAGCCTCGGCCCGACCCGCGGTATCCTTGGCTGCGCGAAGCAGCAGCTCCGGCGGGGAACAGCGAAGGCGCCGCGTCCACGCGGCCTGGGCGGCGCCGCAGGGCCCGGACCCCCTGGTGTGCGCGGGGGCGGCGGCGGCGGGCGGCGGGGACGCAGCCGAGCGCCCAAGCCGCCTCGACGGTTGTTGATATTTTGCTTCCTTCCTCCTTTCGGGCTCCAAAGGCAACTCCTCCAGCCCCAGACTCGAGGCCGACGTAGGCACCGCGCACCCTAGCTTGCGGGATGGGGGGGGGGGAGGGTGATGGACAAGCGGGGGGCCAATGGGAGGGCCTTGCAGGGAGGGGGCGGGGCCTGGTGGGGCGGCCTTGGGCGCAGCCACGCCTCCTGCCCTAGCCTGCGCCCCACCCCACCGGGGCGCGCGACCGCGGCGCGTGGAACCCAGATCCCTCCGCCTACGGGACAGAGCGTGGCCGCGGGACCTCAGCACCCCGGCCCAGAGTTGGCAGAGGTCTAAGTAGATAAGTTTTGGGGAGACGAGAGTGTTGGGAGGCCCCAGCTCCTCCACTTACTGTGTGACAAAGCTCCGAAGGCAGATCGCGTTCTCTCCTCGGGGTTACCTGGGGAGCTCCACTGCTCCCTCTACCTGTGACAGGTCCCCTCCTTTCCCCTGGCCCGGCTCGGTTGACGCCCAGACATTTAAAGCAACAGTGCATAATTCTCGGGTGACCTAATGTTCGGTGCCTGCGGCCCCAGCGCTTTTAACTATCAAGGGGGCAATTTAAAGGGGCAGGACCCCAACCACCACCACTTTACAGGAAACATCAGAAGCCTCGTCGTAGAGAAGAAACAGTAACTCTTTTTAAAAGAAAAAAAAATTTAAATCCCTTGTGGCCTCTGGGCGTGGCGAATTTTTAAATGCTCACAATATTGTGCATAACATTGCTTCTCAACACGGACCCGTCAGACTTCCTGTCCAGCATCCTGTCACTTCCAAGGCCTCCGCTGGCTCTACCTGGAGCTTGAACTTCTAAACCAAGCCTGGCAGTAGAGAAGCACAAGGCTCTTGACAAGCTAGAGTCTGGTTTTCTGGACAAAGTCTCTGTTCTGGGTTTTTGGGACTGGGAGAGGCAACAAGTGGTGGGTTAGAAGCATCAACTTGGGTCAGATGTCTAATTCAAATCCTTTCACTGTTTATGAAGAGCAGAGCACATTTCTTAACTCTCCATCCTCTTGGTTAAGATGAAGGCTGTGAGGACAGTACCTAACTTGTAAATCCAGTGTGAGTTTAGTTCCCAGGAGACTAGCACAGTGCCTCATGTTGCATTGTAATGACCCATGGGCAGCTCAAATGAAAAAAAAAGAAAGAAAAACCTTTTAGGCCAGGGTGAGTTCAGACAAGGCTCAAGGGGACAAGTTCAATAGGACGGTTCTGCAGAGAGCTTGGAGACTTGTATGTACCTCCTTAAACAGGAAGCTAGCAGACTCCTTTCAATCCTACTTGGCCCCTCCTTTCAGAAGCCCGATTTATACAATATCACACATGGTCCCCAAATGTTGTTCTTTAGTTTCCCCAGTAGTATGGGGGGGTGGGGGCTCCCAGCACAGAGATGCCAGTACTCCTGAGCAGGCTAGTTTGCCCCAACACTTCAGGGAGGGCATCTGTCCTTCCCCAAGCACTTGGAGAATACAGCCTTGTTCGGGTTTGAAGCTGTGGTAGGAGCAGGATGAGAAAGTGCCCTCCCAGTGGGGAGCCTCCCCTCACACAGGCCTCTATTTTCAGTGCTTCCCCAGGCTCTAGCAGGAGAAATCCTTTAGTCATCAGGGTGTTTATTTTCTGGCTGCTTCCGACGTCGGGAAAAGCAGAATGTTGAGACTGGAGAGATCCAGGGCTGCTGTAAAAGACTTCTCAGGAACGGGCCTGAGAACACAGCCTTCAGACCATTGGGTCCCAGCTCACAGGAAAACAAAACAGGATGGGCCCGGGACAGCCAAGCCCTCAGGAGTTTCCACCTTCCTTAACCTTGGAGGCTATCCAAGCTTAAAGAGCCCTCTGGCCCAGCTCTATTTGAAGACTGTTTCTCAAAACAACAACTAAGTCCAGAAGAAATTCTTTCCCAGAATCCTCCTCCCCACCCTCTCGTAGGTCTGGCTGGTGAGCCTCCCGCCAACCACAACCCTAGCCAATCTCAAACCTGAGGCGCGCCTTCCAGAGCTAGGATTGGTTGGCTGGGCCTCCTAGACCTGGAATGTTGAGTCTTTAACAAAGGAATGAGGAAGGAAGGTGAGTCACCTGGGGAAGACTTTAAAGACTAGCTAGGAGGAAAAGGAAGAGGGAAGCGCTCCAGGGAGGTGGGGGCCCTGGACGCTGACGGCTGACTGGACAGATCACACGAGACCTGAGTAGGGGGACAAAATTCAGAGTCTGAAAACGTCTTGGAAGAGAACAGAAAAGGTAACTATCGTGAGGTCTTGATTTCCACAGAGAACCGAAAAGGGCCAAGGTAATGTTGGATGGAGGTTGGATGAAAACTGGATTTCTTGAAAGTGACTCTGAATTCTTTTCTTCTGGCCCCTGGACTTCCCATCCCAGAATCCTCTGGGTGGCAAATGACTGTCTCACATTTCCTCTCCCATCTCTGACTGTGCACCTATCTCTTATGAATTAATTTATTGTTTGTTAGTGTGCCATAGTTCATGCTTAGAGGTCAGGGGACAATTCTGTGGAGTTAATCTCTCCTTCCAACTTTCCATGAGTTTTGGGCTGAAACTCAAGTTTGCCAGGCTTGGTTGGCAATCGCTTTACTGGCCAAGCCATCTCGCCGGCTTCTACCCATCTGTTCTAAAGAAAAGTCACCTTCCATCCCAAAGCTACTGTAAAATCCCCCCCGTGGGCCCTTGGGGCACTTAGATGCCCACAAGTCCTGAAAATAATACCGTGTAAACTCACCTGCTGTGCTGTCTTCCCAAGGCTCTCTGGCAAACAAAACTTAACCCTCCTTTATCCGCCCCTTCTCAGGCTTCTCCAATTCACCTGTGCTTGGTGTCTTTTCCCGCAGGTCCCCATCTCTCTCAACACCCCTCTTCCACCTGGCTGGCAGTCCTTCCTCAACCTACGGAAAGTGCTCTTGCCGCCCCTTCTAGTCTGATGAGCGGCTTGCCAGGCCCTCCTCTCACCTTCCTTCCCCTGCGCCATCTGGGTAGCTCTCAATCCCCACCTCCACACGCAGCTCAGCCACCGAACTCATCCTTCTTCCTCCAGTTTTTGAGTGATTCCAGCAAAGAGCCCCCTACCCAACCTCTCCCCGCATCTGTCACCAAGCTTGCGAACCGGACCCTCAGCAGGTGGGCGTATATATTCTCTGCGCGACTCTGTCCCTGTCTCCTCAGGACGCGCTAGCTTGCTGGTTTGGGTTTCTAAGGTACTTTTCCTTACCAGCTCCTGAGTTCCTGCAGGAATGCAGAGCTTTGCAGAGCTGGCGTGGAGCGCGCTTAGCAAATGTATATATACACAGCTGTGTGAGTTAGGATTGTGTAAACTCTACTGATCACCTCATTTCTGCATCGATAATCGTGGTAGCCAAACACAGGGATCCAGTCTGGGGTCCTACGACTCCACTTCGGGGCAGAGTTGGGGTGAGGAATAGATAGCCGAATCCGCCGGAGTCAAGCCCGAGTGGCACAGTAGTGCCCTACGCTGCCAGGGACCAGATGTGGGGACACGAGCAGAAGCCCCTGGAGCTGAGAGGGAGAGGTGCCAGAGCGGGTCCCAGGTCCGTGTACCCCCACAGGAGCTCCCTGCCCCCCCCCCCCGCCGGCTGGGCAGGATGTGGTGGCAGCTGCAGTTGGGTGGGCAGGATGTGGGGGTGGGGGCAGACGAACGCAGCCCGACAGCAGTTTCCCCCCCCACCCCAGCTCCTGCCTCCACCCCCTCCGGGTCACGTGCTCTCAGCTTGGGCACCGAGGGACTATTTCCCATTTTTCGCGGAAGGACATCTGAAACCCGTCGCCATGGACTTAAGTTGTATCACGCCATTTTCTGGACCCCCCTCTCCAGCCTAGAACAGAAAGTTTGCCCAGTACACATTTCTGGAAAGCGTGGATTAACTCGGAAGAGGCCCCTTTAAATGCAAATGGTCATCCTCTTGCTCTGCTCCCCCTCCTCCCCACCCCCATCCCAACTTCTCTCCTCGTGCCCAAACTCCACCAGCTGCTATTGACGTCAATCGTGCGTCAGCATCTCCAGCCCAACCAGACAGCACGTGGGGGGAAGAAGGCGATCTTAAAGGGCCAGTCGCTCAGGGCCTTTTAGGTTACCGGAGATGGAAAAGCTAAGTGGAATGTTGGAAACTGTTGGAGCGGGAAGAAATGCAAGGGAGACTTTCAGAAGGACTGCTTAAGGCCAGCGAAGTGGCTCAGCGGATCCGGGTACTTCTTTCTGTGCAAGCCCGAGAATCACCTCCCCAAAGTTATCCTCTGACCTTCACAGCATTTTCTCCCCCGCACACATAATGTAATGTATTAATAAATCTTTTTTTTTTTTTTTTTTTGTTTTTGAGACAAAATTTTTTTTTGGAGCTTTGGAGCTTTGGAGCCTGTCCTGGAACTAACTCTTGTAGACTAGGCTTACCTCGAACTCACAGAGATCTGCCTACCTCTGCCTCCCGAGTACTACCCAGTTAATAAATATTTTTTAAAAAGACTTCTCAGAGTAGGAGAGTGTATTCTCTTTTTCTGTTTTCCTCTTTTTTAAATTTTACTTCCTATTGTGTGTGTGGTATACACCAGTGTGGAGGTCAGAGGACAACTCGCAACCCGGAGGGAGTTCAGTGCTTTGGGACCTCAAGCTGAGCCCACTTTTAATTCTCCCTCTCCTCCTCTCCTACCCCTTAGGACTTGAACCTGGGGTCTCACACATTCTGCTGTTGAGCTACCTGCCTGAGCTCAAGAAAGTGAATCCTAAAGCAAGCTTTTTCTTTAGATTCCCCCCAGAGGTTTGGGTTTGTTTATCTGGGAAAGAAACCCAGGAGCTGGAGGGGCAGGCTGAGTCTAAAGGCAAATGAGGCTTGGCTTTTAAGACCCCTGAGTTGCCAGACAGACCTCCTATGAGTTCAAAGCCGCCCTGTTTTACAGAGCAAGTTACAAGACAGCCAAGGCTACAGACAGAAACCCTGTCTTGAAATACTAGAAAGAGAAAGAGAGGAAAGAAAATGAACAAAACAAAAAAAAAAAAATCAAAAAACAAAAGCAAACCAAAGGAAACCCCCAGAAGCCTGAGTTCTAGTTGGGTGGAAGCACTGGGGGTGACGATCTCTGTGAGCTCCAGTTTAGTCTACTGACAGAGCCACGCAGTGCAACCCTGTCCAGTATGGGCCGGGATAAAACAAACAAACAACCATGACAGTCTTCTCCCTCACCCTGCTCAGTGTATCTGTGTATCTTCACAAAGTGCAATGCTGCTCAGTGTATCTGTGCATCTTCACAAAGTGCAATGCTGCTCAGTGTATCTGTGCATCTTCACAAAGTGCTCTGCTCCATCTAGAGCAAAGAACTGGGTAGACACTCAGTTAAGTATTTGTGGAATGGGGTAATTGATGCCTTGGCCCCATGCCGACTCCCCCTTCTTCATAGGCCCTCCTATTTGTCCCATGCACACAGAACACATTCAGGTACCAGGTGATCTTGCTTTTGGAATGCATACAGTTTTTATTGAGCTCTTTGGACCTTAGAGCCATGCGCAGAGGAACCTAGGTCCCAGCTCTGGTTCTCCTATTTATTAGTTGGCTGACCTTGGGCAATGTTACTTGGTGGGAGCATTAAATGGGGCAATTTCATTGGAAGCTTTTTGCTTGTTTGTTTGACAGCATCTCACTGTGGAGCCCTGACTGGCCTGGGACTCACAAGAATTCCCCTGCCTACATGGGAAGTAGAAAAAGACAAGATCTCCTGAGTGAGTTGGGAGCATGGGGACCATGGGAGAGGGTAGAAGGGAGGGGAGCAGAGAAAAATATATAGCTCAATAAAAACAATTTTGAAAATAAAGTGTATCGTTGGTGTGTGCACATGTGCTTCAGTGCGGTCCCCAAGCCCTCGGTGAAGTTCACGGATCACACTTAGCTTGTGGCAAACACTCAGGGGTAGTGCAGAGTATTGTGGGGTGTCTGTCTTTTTTAGGACAGACTCTCACTGGGTGGCACTCTCTGGCCCTAAACTGTTGACCCCCCTGCCTTGAGTACTGGGCTTGAAAGCCTGACTAGACATGGGCTCTGAAATGACCCTCTCCCCAACTAAACTGTGAGCTTCTTGAGAATAAGGTGATAAATTTTACTTCTAGCACCAAATGCAATATGGAGCTTGTAGCTGGTGCTTTAAAAAATGTTTGCTGAGAGTGAGCAAGGTGGCTCACGGGTAAAGGCACCCGCTGTCAAACCTGGGAAAGTTCCCAGGCTCTACAGGATGGAAAGAAAGAATTGGTACCTGAAAATTACCTTCTGACCTTCACAAGAGTGCTGATGGGGGCTGGAGAGATGGCTCAGTGGTTAAGAGCATTGCTTGCTCTTCCAAAGGTCCTGAGTTCAATTCCCAGCAACCTCATGGAGGCTCACGACCATCTGTAATGGGGTCTGGTGCCATCTTCTGGCCTGCAGGCGTACACGCAGACAGAATATTGTATACATAATAAGTAAATGTTAAAAAAAGAGTGCTGATGTGTGAGAACGTACACACACACACAACTGTGATGAATTATTTTAACATTTGTTGAGGGCTGGAGAGATGATGGCTCAATGCTCCTGAAGAAGACTCAAGTCCAGCTTCTAGCACCTACGTCACAACGGCTTGTAGCTCCAGCTCCAGGGGATTGAATGCCAGCTCCTCAGGCACCCATACACATAAATACATAAAAGTAAAAGTAGATCATGGGGCTGGAGAGATGTTAGAAAACACTTGCTGCACCAGGCGGCTGCGCACGCCTTTAATCCTAGCACTCAGGAGGCAGAGGCAGCTAGGTCTCTGAGTCTGAGTTCAGCCTGGTCTACAGAGTGAGTTCCCAGGATAGCCAGGGCTGCAGACAGAAACCCTGTCTTGAAAGGAAAGAAAGAAAAAGAAGAAAACCCTGCTCTTGCAGTGACATTCAGTCACTGTGGTGGTTTGAATAAAAATGGTCCCATGGGTTCATATGTTTGGTCCCCAGTAAGTGGAAGTATTTGGGAAGAATTAGGAAGTGTGACCTTGTTGAAGTAGAGGCTGTGTTTCACTGGGGGTAGACTTTGAGGTTTCAAAACCCCAGGCCCAATCTCCCCACCACCTCTTTCTGTCTCCACCTTATGGGTCTAGATGTAAACTCTCACCTACCGCTCCTGCACGTGCCTGCTGCCACACTCCCTACCATGATTATGATCGACTCACCCTCTAAAACTGTAAATAAACCCCAGTTAAGTGCTTTCTTCTAGTAAGTTGCCTTGGCCATTGTGGCTCATCACAACAATGAAGTGACACCACATCCCAGTGACATCACTTCTCAGCAACATCACATCCCAGTGACACCACATCCCAGCAACATCACTTCTCAGTGACACCACATCC
>NC_022022.1:567982-569771 GCF_000317375.1 Microtus ochrogaster
GACATCACTTCTCAGCAACATCACATCCCAGTGACACCACATCCCAGTGACACTACATCCCAGCGACATCACATCCTAGTGACATCAACTCCCAGTGACATCACCTCCCAGTGACATCACATCCTAGTGACACTACATCCCAGCGGCATCACATCCTAGTGACATCACCTCCCAGTGACATCACATCCTAGTGACACAACATTCCAGTGACATCACATCCCAGCAACATCACCTCCCACTGACACCACGTCCCAGCAACACCACATCCCAGCAACACCATCTCCCAGTGACATCACATCCCACTGACACCAATCCCAGCAACAGCACATCCCAGTGACATCACATCCCAGTGACATCACCTTCCAGTAACGCCACATCCAGTGACCTCACATGGACAGCATTAAGAGTTCCAAGCGTCCTGTGCTACATGAGACACCATCTAAAACAAAACAACACGATACACACCTGTTAAATAAGTATAAATGACAAGGTTAGTGACTTTCGTATTTCCCAATTCTGAACTATGTTCCCACTCTGAAATTACCCAAGAGAGAGCATGGTATAATCATGGCAGGTTTTAACTCTGAGAGCTGAGTTGCCTCAGTTAGCCAAATGCTTTGAAACACGGGAGGCTGTGCCTGCTTCCTGCCGGGAGACCCACAGCCCCCAGTCTCATTCTGTGGCCCAGGATGGCCTGAATCTGCAATCCGACTTCGGCATGAGTGTAATTCCAGGAACTTTTTGGTCAGATAGTAACTCAACCTGGGTATTCTCTTGTGTGAAGCCCCACCCTGCTCGCCCCCATCCCTACCCCAGCTACCGTCCTCTCTCTGCCTTCACTCCTCCCCTGACCTTCATTCCCGTGGTGAGAGAGCAGAGTCTCCTGTCACCTGATTCCACTTTCTTGTGGTTCAAAACCACCTAGTCCTTGTTCAGCCTGTCTTGCAGCTGCTTATTGATCCCCTTGTCAATTTCTGTCACCCTCTTCAAGGATGAAGGCCTGACAGACACCAGAGGGCACTTCCTGCCTGGTAACAACTGAGCCCAGGAGGCAGGGCCACCAACTTATCCTGGAAAAAGAGGCCCAAGTAAAGCTGAGACTCCTCTGGCTCAAAGCAGCCCTGATGACCCATGAAACCCAAAGAGTGAGGTGGGTTTCCCCACAGGAATCTCCAGGCAGCCTTGGTGCTGGCTTCACCCTCTGTAGCGGTTGGGTGACACCAGGAGCGCTGTGTTCCAGAAAACCCCAAAATAACCCATCTTCACTGTCCTGCTGCTATTTCTGTCCACGCTGTTTAATTATTCAAACCCAAGTTAGGGAGTGAGCTATATAAAGCTCTTCTACTTGGGGACCCAGGAGAGCTGGGAGACTCTCCAGGTTACAACAGCATCAGGCAGTGGGATTTGGTGAGATCACTTGGCCCAGGACTAAAAGTACCTGCTGTCTACTGTCAGCTGGCTTCCTCAGCTATAAGGAAGTGACTTGCCCCAACTTACAGTTCACTCCTCCAGCCTGCTGGCCGATAGCTGCCCCACCCTGCTGCGCATCCCTTCAGCCTCCAGTCTGATCTCAGCTGGCTCTGTGCTAAACTCTCTGTCCAGCTTTTTTTGTTTGTTTGTTTGTTGAGATGGGGTTTCTTTGTAGCTTTGGAGCCTTTGGAGCCTGTCCTGGAACTAGCTCTTATAGACCAGGCTGGCCTTGAACTCACAGAGATCCACCTGCCTCCCTAGAGAGTGCTGGGATTAAAGGCGTGAGCCATCACCTCCCAGCAGCTTCTTTTTTTTTTTT
>NC_022022.1:569946-570587 GCF_000317375.1 Microtus ochrogaster
GCAGCTTCTTTACCAGATGTGACGTAAGCGGCCAGACTTGGTGCCGGACCTGAATGTGATGCAGCCAAATTCACACCTAGGCCATTTTGGACTAATGACTTATCCAGCAAGGCTCTCCCTATAGCATCACCACTAGAGTTACTAGGGTGCTGCTGCAGGACAGGAAGGATGTGTGGTTACCAAGCAACAGAAGACACATAGGAGGGGTCCTGACACTGATGGTGAGCAAGGAGACTGGAAAGGGCTGGATGGGTTAAGTATATAGCTGTCTCCTGCCTCCCCATAGCTACAGAGTGAGGATGACCACAGCTCAGCAAGCAAGGAAGAAGAAGTGTGTGAGCCTTTCCTTAGCTTGGTGACGTAGGTGTCAGCCTTAGACACTAACAGGACTGAGAGCCTGGGCTGTGCAGGGCTAGGACAGTCCTGAGTTTTAGTATAACTCAGGATGGAGTGCTTGCCTGTTGAAGGTAGGGGTGAGGCGTCCTCTTTAAAAGCCAAAGCATGACTCCTCAAGAAAAGGAGGCAGAAGCTGGTGGGAGTTGGAAGCCGCTGGATGTGGCCCCTTGGTAGTACAGCAGACACTGGTTCCCTGGGCCTTTGCAAACCTAGTTTCCCTACCACACCACTACCTTCCCTGGTTG
>NC_022022.1:570742-573003 GCF_000317375.1 Microtus ochrogaster
GAACTCACAGAGATCCGCCTGCCTCTGCCTCCCGAGTGCTGGGATTAAAGGCATGCACCACCACCGCCCGGCTGACTTATTATTTTTCTAACTTACTTACTTAGGGTCTCTCAAGGCGGGCACTGAACTCAATGTGTCGCTGGGCATGACCTTGAATTTCTGCTTCTCCTACTTCTCAAGAGTGCTGGCTTGGTTTCTCTCCTGATGAGAGCACGCTTATTTAACAGGCCTTTACCAATCAACCTAGAATCCACTGGCCAAACTGTCTCAGTATCCCTTGAGGTACTGGGTACCTATATCCAGCGGGCTGACACCTCAATAAGGTTGCTGTGACAGTGGGCTCCCGTATGTGGCACCTGCTGGCTACCAGTCTTCTGCCGTTCACTGTGGTATGGGCCCACCTGCTGCAGCCCCTCCTGTAAGAGCAGATGGAAGTGGAAGTCCTGGTCTCACTTGTCCCAGCCCTAAGCCAGGGCTGGCTGCCGAGGGGACAGGCGGCAGTGAGAGAGGAAGAGTTGTGGACTAAAAGGGTCTAGGTATTTTTTCTTTACATTCCTGTTCACTCAGGCTGGGAGGCCTCTTGGGCAAGGAAACTTGAAGATCAGAGAGGCCAATGGGTATATTCACGTCCAAGTCCACCCAGCAACAAGTGGCTGTACGGTTAGACAGTCCCTCATGCCTAGAGTCCAGCTTTCCTCAGACGGGAGCAGGAGGACTGCAGAGAGGCCAACACTAGTGAGACTCTGTGTCCAGAACAAAACAGAACTCAGAAAGTCGCAGTGGGCTGGCCATTCACTGCTGCCTGTGCCAGACAAGAGTAAAACACACAGGGAAAACCAGCTTGGCTCTTACCATAGCCAAGGCAGAGCGCCAGCCTTCCATGGTCACAGTGGCACAGCAGAGATGGTGGAGAAGTGCTGTTGTGGGGAGTCTCTCTGTGCCCATCATGCCCAAATAATTAATTATGTGCCCAAATTGTGAAAGCTTGGCCTTATAGGCTTGTTCCTAACCAGTTCTTATAACGTAAATTAACCCATTTATCTATGTTCTGCCATGAGGCTCATGGCTGTCACCTCTCCTCCTGTACATCCTTCTTGCTCTGGGTCTCCATCTTCTCTTCCTAGAGTCATTTATTTATTTATTTATTTATTTATTTATTTATTTATTTATTTATTTATTTATTTATTTATTTATTTATTGAGTCAGGGTTTCTCTGTGTAGCTCTAGCTCTCCTGGAACTCACAGAGATCTGCCTGCCTCTGTGATGTGGGATTCCCCTCTGTATGTTGTGAATATGTTTTATTACCAATGGTTAATAAAGAAGTTGCCTCCTGAGTGCTGTGATTAAAGACATGTGCCAACACTGCCCAGCCCCAGAATCCTTTCTGTCCCTAGGATCCCCACCTATATCTCCTGTCTAGCTATTGGCCATTCAGCTTTTTTTTATTACACCAATCACAGCAACACATCTTCACACAATGTACAAATATCCCTCAACACTGGAGCACACTTAGACCTCACAAGCACCATGGTGAAGGTATCGTCAAGAAAAAAAAATCAGAGGTCAGAATGTTTGCTGCTCTTCCAGAGGACTGGAGTAGTTCAGTTCCCAGGTCACATGTGGTGGTTGAATGGGGATGGCCCCCATTGGTTCATATATTTGAGTGCTTTGTCTCCAGTTGGTGGAACTGTTTGGGAAGGAATAGGAGGTGTGGCCTTGGAGGAGGCGTGTCACTGGGGGTGGACACCATTCCCAGTTAGCTCTCCCTGTCTGGTACTTGTGGATCGATGTGAGCTCTCAGCTGCTGCCCCAGCACAGTGCCTGCCTGCGGCCATACTGCCTCCCTGCAGCCATGGACTCACACTCTAAAACTGGAAGCTCAATAAACTTTCTCTTCTGTAAGTTTCCTTGGTCATGGTGTCTTCACAACAATAGAAAAGTAAGACATTAGGTCTGGAGAGATGGCTCAGAGGTTAAGAGCACTGGCTGCTTTTTCAGAGGTCCTGAGTTCAATTTCCAGCCACATGGTGGCTCACAACCATATGTAATGAGATGACATGTAAGCATATATACAGGCAGAACACACTGTATACATAATAAATAAATAAACCTTAAAAAAAAAAAAGACAAGCAAGACATCAAGCGACTCAAAATCACCTGAGACTCTAGTTCCAAAGGATCCCATGCCTTCTTCCAACTGTGGCTCAGACACATGCACACACACACAGTTTTAACATATTTTTTTTGTTGTTGTTGTTTT
>NC_022022.1:573593-574852 GCF_000317375.1 Microtus ochrogaster
CCTGTCCTGGAACTAGCTCTGTAGACCAGGCTGGTCTCGAACTCACAGAGATCCGCCTGCCTCTGCCTCCTGAGTGCTGGGATTAAAGGCGTGCTTCACCACCGCCCGGCATAAATAAATCTTTAAAAAAAAAAAAGGAAGGAAGGAAGGAAGGCAGGCAGGCCAGGCTGGACAGTGGCAGTGTATGCCTTTAATACCAGCACTTGGGAAGCAGAGGCAGGCAATCTCTGTGAATTTGAGGCCAGCAGGATAGTCAAGGCTACACAGAGAAACCCTAGAAAAAGAAATGAAGAATGCTCGCGCGCATGTGTACACACACACACACACACACACACACACACACACACACTCCATTCTGGACACATGGGGATGTCAGAATTACTCATGATTAGAAATGGACATCTTGGCCACTTTTCATGCTGGCCTTCTTGCTAGGAAGTCCCAATGTGGCACAGGGCAATATCAGGGACTTTGTGTCTTTTGTAAAGTCACTCATGGGGCTCCACTCAAGAGTCCCTATCTAACCCTAATCACTCCCCAAAGGCCCACCCCAAATACCATGGTCATATTAAATTCTGTCCTCTTTTCTGTTTTCTTTTGGGGGCTTTGAACTCAGAACCTCACATTCTCCCTATCACTGAGCTATGCCCCAAGTTCAGTGTCCACCCTCTTAATACCACACAATGGGGATTAAATTGGGACCTAGAAACCCTAGCAGGATGCAGACCAGGTCTAAACCATAGCAGAGACCAGGCCATACAGTAGCTAAGGCAGTCACGGGGGTACCAGCCTGTCTAGCTTCTAGGGTGAAGGCCAGAGCCGCTGTCTCATGCAGAAGGCAGACTTTGGGACATACAGCTAGCCATGATCTGAGCATGCCCATGAAAGCAAGCGTGTAGAAGGAAGATCTTGAAGGGTCTGCCCCAGGCTGCCAGCAGTGCCACCTGTGAGAAGGTGGTGGGGTAGGTTTTACTCTACTTCTGTATTCCTGGAGATTTCTCTGATGAGATGGTACATGTACTAGCTCATTTGTGTAAGTGAAACAGAGAAGGGAAAGTACAAACTCTTCCAAGGGTTTGAGGGACTGGCAACTCAACTGGAGACTGCATGCTTAGCAAGCAGGAAGACGACATGTGTGCAAGCCCCAGCACATCAAAACAGAAGAATAAAAGGGTTTAATGAGCCGCCGGGCGGTGGTGGCGCATGCCTTTAATCCCAGCACTTGGGAGGCAGAGGCAGGTGGATCTCTGTGAGTTCGA